>NW_024420481.1:6448172-6508910 GCF_014898765.1 Herpailurus yagouaroundi
TCCATACACACACACATATATATAAATATAAAACATATATAAACATTAAAAAATTAAAAAATGAATTATTTTTATGATTATAAAAAAGGAGGCAGTGAGAAAGAGGGACCATGAATTTACAGGACAATATATTAGAAGAGACTAAATTGATTGGATCAAGCAGTGAAATGTGCCTTGAAATGTATGTGCGCCTCTTTTTTTAAAGCTAAAGGAAGGAGGGTATGAGGACAAGAGAAAATATGCATTTCTGATTTATTTGTAGGATGGTGAGGGAAAAAAATATATAGTTTGTCTCTGGTTCTGTGAAGAAGAGCGAGTTTATCCCATGAGAGTGAGAAAAGAGGGGATTTGTAAAAAGGAATTTGAAATTGGTCTTTTGCTATGTGGAAGGTATTTGAGTAGGGACATATAATAAAATTTTAGCAAGAAGTCTTAAGTGCTCAAATGGTTTTCCTTTTTTCTCACAGATACATTTTACAGCAGAAAACCTGGATAAAGTGTTGAGCCACATTTGTAACTCAGATGTAAAAGAAGAATAAGTGGGTAGTAAGAAAAGTTGCACTTAATTATAAAGAGATAAATATTTTTGGAAATGATGTAATGTCAACTAGAAAATAAATGAGTAATGAAAAAAAGTACACTCTTTGCATTCAAACCCATAATGACTTTAGAAAAGGAAAAAATATTAGAAATGTCAGATAATCATGGATCAATGAGCTGAATGTAATATACTTGTGAATATTTTTAAAAATTCTTGCAAATATGTCTGTATTTTACAAAAAAGGAATAAAAATAATCATTAAATCTTTAAGTGAAGAATATTACATCAGCTCAAAATTAAATGTGTATATTTACTTGATCACTTTAGTCTCTGTTCACCAATATTCCACTGATATTAAGACTGCTAGTCTGTGGGATAGCAATTTAAGTGGTAAAGTGGTGTTACCATGAGGTAAAAATATAGTCAATGATAGTAAGCTTTGGAAGACAAGAGGGCCTCTGAAGGGTTCCATTGTTAAAAGTAATCTTCCTCCCCACTTTGCATGTGGCTAAAATTTATGTTCATTTTTATTTCAATAATTTAACATATTATGGTTATAAGGCCTAAATACGAATAATTGAGAATTCTGAAAAAAGCTTTTGAATGTATTTGCTAATTAACTAATTAAAAGTCATTAACAACACCAGTACATATTACTTTATCAAAAATCTTCACACTGGGGTACAAATAACCAGTTTTGAGAGGGATAAAAGTGAGAAAAGCTCAGAATACAGATCATGCAGCAGTATAACTGGATGAAAAATCACTGTGGGATTTATTTTACTTATCTGTCAATTACCAGCTATGATCTTTTTGATATTCTTCAATTTCATCATCTGTAAATGGGGATGATAGTACTTAATGGAATTATATATTAGGAATTACATGAGAAAATGCATTAAAGTACTTGTCACAATACCTGGAAAATGGTTGACACTCAATAAATATAAACAGTTATCATCATCATCATCATTGTCATCATCACCATCATCATCATTGGTTGTGGTGAAGAAACAGAACCCCAGGATTTAGTAAAGCCATACTTAATAGATTACAAAGAATTGATGGTATACTTACTGAAGAGAAACACCATATTGATGTTTCTAGCACAACTCTATCCATACAGTAAAAAGATAACCCACAGAATGGGAGAAATTTTTGGCAATACATAAATAATTTTTATAATTCAACAATAAAAAACATACTTTAAAAAATGATCAAATAACCCAAAGATATTACTCCAAAAAATATACAAATGACCAATAGGCACATTTGTTTGACACCAATGATAATGAAGGGAATGCAAACCAAAATCACAATGAAATATCATTTCATACCCCCTAGGACGTAGGATGGCTAGAATTTTTAAAAAGTCAATAATTTAACTATATATATCTATATCTGTATCTATATCTATGTCTATATCTATGATATCTATATATCTATATATTACTACTCTAAATATCTATATATCATCACAATCAAGTGAGATTTGTATATCAGATATGCAAGGCTGAATCAATATTCAAAAGTTAATTCATGTAATTTATCATATCAATAAGGTAAAAAGAAAAATCACCTGATTATATCAATAGATGCAGAAGAAGCATTTGTCAAAATCCGATACCCATTCCTAACAAAACTTCCTCCCATAAACCAGGAATAGAGGGTAACTTCCTTAACTTGATAAGGGATATCTACAAAAAACCTACAGCTAACATTATACTTAATGGTGGGAAACTCACAGCTTTCCCACTAAGTTCAAGTAAAAGGCAAGGATTTCCCCCCTCACCACTTCTTTTCAACATTGGATTAAGAGTCATACATAATGTAATAAGACAGGAAAAGGAAGTAAAATTTATACAGAATGGGAAGGAAGGAATAAAGCTATCTTTGTTCACAGGTAATGTGGCTGTCAATGTAGGAAATCTGAAAGAATCAATCCTCAAAAACATTTTGGGACTAATAAAAAATTATAGCAAAATTTCATGGTACAAGATTAATATACAAAGGTCAATCATTTTTTCTTTGGATGAGCAATGAACAAGAGAACATTGAAATTAAAAAAAATTTACATTAGCACCCCTAAAGATGAAACACATAGGTATAAGTCTAATGAGATGTGTACAAGTTCTTGATGAAGAAAAATACAAAAGTCTGGTGAAATAAATTAAAGAATAAAATACATGGAGAGATATTCCATGTTCATTGATGGGAAGAAACAATATTGTCAAGATATTAGTTTCTCCCAACTTGACCCAGCGATTCAATACAATGACAATCATAATCCCATCAAGCTATGTTGTGGTTATCTATGAACTGATTCTAATGTTTATAGAGAGAGGCAAAAGACCCAGAATGATGAACACAATATTGAAGGAGAAAAGCAAAGTTGGAGGACTGACATTACCTATCTTCAAAGTTTATTACAAAGCTACAGTAATCAAACAGTGTGTCATTGGTGAAAGAATAGACAAATGAATGGAACAGAATAGAGATCCCACAGATAGATCCACATACATAAAATCAACTATTCTTTCACCAAAAAAAGCAATATAATGGAACAAAAAAAGCCTTTTCAACAAATTGCACTAAAACAATGAGACATCTACACGTAAGAAAAAAAAAAAAGACCTTGACATAGACTTTACAACCTTCACAAAAGTTAACTCAAAATAGATTATAGGTCTAAATGTAAACTGAAAAAATATAAAAATCCCAGAAGATAACATGGGAGAATACTTCAATGACCCTGGTATGGTGATGATTTTTTAGATACAATACCAAAGGCACAATCCATAAAAGAAATAATTAATGAGTTGAAGTTTATCAAAATTAAAAACATATGCTCTGCAGAAGACAATTTCAAGAGATTGAGAAAACAAACCAAAGACCAGGAAAAGATATTTGAAAAAGACACATGTGATATAGAACTGTTATACAAAATATGCAAAGAACTCTTAAAACTAAACAATAAAAAACATGACATATTTTATAACTGCAAATTTGTATCTTTTAACTCCCTTCATCTATTTCACCCATTTGTTCACTGACCCCGCCTCTAGCAAGCACTAGTTTGCACTCTGTATTTTTAAATCTGTTTCTGTTTTTCTTTTTTTGTTTCTTTGTTTTGTTTAGGTTTCACATATAAGTGAAATCATATGATATTTATATTTCTCTGCCTCACATTTCACTTAGCATAATACTCTCTAGGTACATTCATGCTGTCACGAATGGCAAGATTTCATTCTTTTTTACAGCTGAGTAATATTTCATTGTATATTTATACTACATCCTCTTTATCCATTCGTCTACTAATGGGCATCTAGGTTGCTTCCATAGCTTGGATATTATAAATAATGCTACAATAAACATAAAGGTGCATATATCTTTTCAAATTAGTGTTTTGTTTTCTTTGGTGAAATATCCAGCAGTGGAATTACTGAATCATATGGTATTAAAAACTGGGCCAAAACACCAGACACATCAAAAAAGATACACAAATATGAAAAGATGTTCCACATCATATGTTATAAGTGAAATGTAAATTATAACAATTAGATATCACTCCATTCTTATTATAATGGCCAAATCTAAAGCACCAAAACCAGAAAATGCTGGAGAAGATGTGGAGCAACAACAGATCTCATTAATTTCTGGTGGGCATACAAAATGCTACAACCACTTTGGAACATAGTTTGAGTTTCTTACAAAACTGAACATACTCATGCCATAAGCTCTAGCAACCACACTCTTGTATCTACCAAGAATATTTGAAAATTTATGTACACACAAAAACCTGCCCATGAATATTTATGGTAATTTTATTCATAATTGCCAAAATGTGGAAGCAACCAAGATATCCCTTAATAAGTATATGGATAAATAAACTAGTGCACCTAAGGAGGGACCCATGATGGAGGAAGAGCATGGAAGTTCTTTGTGTGTCTCCCGTCCATGAAATACAGCCAGACCAAAACTAAACCATCCTGCACACCTAGAAAACTTATCTGAGGATCAACACAACAATCTGTACAATTTGAAACACAGAATTCTGCAGGTATGCAGAGCGGAGAGGTGAACTTGGGGAAAGAGAAACCACAGAGGGCAGGGGGGTGCTTTTGCTTGTAAAGAGAGGATGGAGATAGTGGGGAGAATACAGGAAAAGCACCCCTCCCCAAAAGCAGCTGGAGAGAAAGTGGAAAATTGGAAACAGCCACAGGGACTGAACTAAAAAGGGAGAAAAGAGAAAGGAGAAAGGAGAGGGTTTAAATTCCATTAAGACCATAAATAGTGGGAGCACAGAATCTGCAGCTCTGCAGCTCAATACCTGGAAGTGCTCTGGTGGAAAGGGAAAATCCCCAGGAGGAGAGTAGGGTCTGGGAGGTGCTCAGGCCACACGGGGAGAAGCAGTTCCACTGCTGGAAAGACATTTGGTAGAAGCTGTGAGGCAACCTGGGCCCAACAGACCCCAGAGAACTGCTACATTCGCTGGTGCTGGAACAAGGTCTTTAAGGGTGAAGGCAAGTGACAGATGTGTGTTTTGATTTTCCATAATCCATGAAACTCTGCTGCTACACTATCTCCTGAACTTTTTCTGGGGCGGGCTGGCACCTGGCCACAACCTCTGGGCTTCAGCAGCAGCATGGTCCCACGAATGTTCCTAGGTGCAGCTGGCATTTGGCCACTGCTCAAGGAGACCCTCCGCAGAGGGGCAGAATGGGTCAAAGTCACAGTCCCTCAGAACTAAGGGGCCAGAGAAAACAGCCTCATCTGAGACAAAACTTGGGAGAGAGAAACTATCTGGGGCTTGGTCTCGGACAGTGTAAATGAGGGGAGTGGAGGAAAACTGAAGACAAAGGACAGGTGAGCGATTGCTGATGAGGAGAACAGAGTTCCGATATTAGAGACTGAGTAGCTGGGTGAAACTATTTTCACCATTCCCACGCATGCGTATATGCACCTACAAGTGCCACAACAACTCACCCCAGTAGGCTAGCAGCGCCATCTAATGAAGAATGGAGCCATTACACTAAGCCCCGCCCAACTGGGCCTACCTCTCTCTTCAAGAACACAAGTCTCACTGCCTACTAAGATTATGGACTATAAAGGACTCCATAGTCTGACTTCTAGGGGAAAACGAAGGAATTTCAGTCTTTTTTCAGTCTGTTAGCAGGTCCATCTATTCAATTTTCATACTTTCTTATTTTCTTTTTTCTTTTTTCTCTTTTCCATGTCTTCTTTTTCTTGAATACAGAAAGAGAAAAAATGTTTTAATTTTCAAATTTATTAAAAATATTTTGCTTTAATTTTTTACTATATTTTTTACTTTTGTGTAATTTTTTTCAAATTATATTTTACTTGCATCATTTTATTTTAGTCTACTTCAAGTATTCACTTTTTGAAATTTTAAAATGATTTCCTTTTTTTTAACTTCTTTCCTTTTTTTCAGTAATCTATCAAGCCACTTTCAACACACAGACTAAAACACACCTAGGATCTAGCATCATTTTTTCAATTTGTGTGTGTGTGTGTGTGTGTGTGTTTAATTTTTTCAACTTTAATATATTTTAATTTTATTTTTTTAATTTTATTAGTTTCTACCTCATTAATTCCTTGTCTCCTTTCAAAATGACAAAGTATAAGAATTTCCTCCAAAAGAAAGAGCATGAAGAAACAACAGCCAGGGACTTAACCAACACAAATACAAGCAACATATCTGAAGCAGAATTTAGAACCACAATAATAAAAATACTAGCTGGAGTCAAAAATAGGTTAGAATCCCTTTCTGCAGAGATAAAAGAAGTAAAAACTAGTCAGAATGAAATTAAATATGCTATAACTGAGCTGCAATCACAGATGGATGCAGTGGCAGCAAGGATGCATGAGGCAGAAGAGAGAATCAGGGATATAGAGGACAAAGTTATGGAGAATAACAAAGCAGAAAAAAAGAGGGAGATGAAGGCAAAAGAGCACGATTTAAGAATTAGAAAAATCGGTGACTCATTAAAAAGGAACAACATCAGAATCATAGGGGTCCCAGAAGAGGAAGAGACAGAATTAGAGGTATAAGGTTTATGTGAGCAGATCATAGCAGAAAACTATCTCAACCTGGGGAAAGACACAGACGTCAAAATCCAGGAAGCACAGAGGACCCCCCATTAGATTCAACAAAAACAGGCCATCAACAAAGCATATCATAGTCAAATTCACAAAATACTCAGGCAAGGAGAGAATCATGAAAGCAGCAAGGGAAAAAAAAGTCCCTAACATACAAGGGAAGACAGATCAGGTTTGCAGCAGACCTATCCACAGAAACATGGCAGGCCAGAAAGGAGTGGCAGGATATATTCAGTGTGCTGAAGTGGAAAAATATGCAGCCAAGAATTCTTTATCCAGAAAGGCTATCATTCAAAATAGAGGTTGAAATAAAAAGTTTCCCAGACAAACAAAAATTAAAGGAATTTGTGACCACTAAACCAGCCCTGCAAGAAATTTTAAGGGGGACTCTCTGAGGGGAGAAAAGATGAAAATATAAACAAACAAACAAACAAACAAATAAAGACCAAAACCAACAAAGAGTAGAAAGGACCAGAGACCACCACCAGAAACTGCAACTCTACAAGCAACATAATGGCAATAAATTCATGTCTTTTAGTACTCACTCTAAACATCAATGGACTCAATGCTCCAATGAAAAGACAAAGGGTAACAGACTGGATAAAAAAACAAGATCCATTTATATGCTGTTTACAAGAGACCACTTTAGACGTAAAGACACCTTCAGATTGAAAATAAGGGGATGGAGAACCAACTCTCATGCTAATGATCAACAAAAAAACCAGAGCAGCCATACTTATATCAGACAATCTAAACTTTAAAATAAAGACTGTATCAAGAGATGCAGAAAGGTATTATATCATAATTAAGGGGTCTATCCACCAAGAAGACCTAATAATTGTAAACATTTATGCAGTAAATGTGGGGGCATCCAAATATATGAATCAATCACAAACATAAAGAAACTCATTGATAGTAATACCATAATTGTAGGGGATATCAACACCCCACTCACAGCAATGGACAGATCATCTAATCAAAAAATCAACAAGTAAACAATGGATTTGAAGGACACACTGGACCAGATGGACTTAACAGATATATTCAGAACATTTCATCCTAAAGCAGAGGAATACACATTCTTCTCCAGGGCACATGGAACATTCTCAAGAATAGACTATATACTTGGACACAAATCAGCCCTAAGTAATTACAAAAATATCGAGATCATACTATGCATATTTTCATAACACAACGCTATGAAACTCGAAATCAACCACAAGAAAAAATTTGGAAAAGTAACAAATACTTGGAGACTGAAGAACATCCTACTAAAGAATGAATTAGCCAACCAAGAAATCAAAGAGGAAATTAAAAAGTTTATGGAATCCAATGAAAATGATAACAACACAACCCAAAACCTCTGGGATGCAGCAAAGGCAGTCATAAGAAGAAAGTATATAGCAATCCAGGCCATCCTAAAGAATGAAGAAAGATCTCAGATGCACAACCTAACTTTATGTCTTAAAGAGTTGGAAAAAAAATATCAAATAAAACCCAAAACCAGAAGAAGACAGGAAATAATAAAGATTAGAGCAGAAATTAATGCTATCAAAATCAAACCAAACCAAACCAAAACAAAACAGTAGAACAGATTAAGGAAACCAGAAGTTGGTTCTTTGAAATAATAAACAAAATTGATAAGCCACTAGCCATTTTGATTAACAAGAAAAAGGAAAGGACCCAAATAATTAAAATCAAGAATGAAAGAGGAAAGGTCACAACCAACACAGCAGAAATAAAAACAATAATAAGAGAATATTATGAGCAATTATATGCCAATAAAATGGGCAATCTGGAAGAAATGGACAAATTCCTAGAAACATATACACTACCTAAACTGAAACAGGAAGAAATAGAAAATTTGAACCGACCCATAACCAGTAAGGAAATCGAATTAGTAATCAAAAGTCTCCCCAAAAACAGGAGTCCAAGGCCAAATGGCTTTCTGGGGAATTCTAACAAACATTTAAGGAACAGTTAACACCTATTCTCTTGAAGGTGTTCCAAAAAATAGAAATGGAAGGAAAACTTCCAAACTCTTTCTATGAAGCCAGCATTACCTTGATTCCAAAACCAGACAGAGACCACACTAAAGAGGAGAATTATAGACCAATTTTCTTGATGAACATGGATGCAAAAATCCTCAACTAGATATTAGCCAACCGGCTCCAACAATACATTAAAAAAGTTATTCACCACGACCAAGTGGGATTTATACCTGGGAGGCAGGACTGGTTCAATATCCACAAAACAATTAACGTGATTAATCACATCAATAAAAGAAAGGACAAGAACCATATGATCCTCTCAATAGATGCAGAGAAAGCATTTGACAAAATACAGCATCCTTTCTTGATAAAAACCCTCAAGAAAGTAGCGACAGAAGGAGCATACCTTGAGATCATAAAAGCCATATATGAACAACCCAAAGCTAATATCATCCTCAATGTGGAAAAGCTGAGAGCTTTCCCCATAAGGTCAGGAACAAGACAGGGATGTCCACTCTCACCACTGTTATTCAACATAGTATTGGAAGTGTTAGCTTCTACAATCAGACAACACAAAGAAATAAAAGGCATCCAAATCGGCCAGGAAGAGGTCAAACTTTCACTCTTCACAGATGACATGATACTCTATATGTAAAACCCTAAAGATTCCACCAAAAAAACTGCTAGAACTGATTAATGAATTCAGCAAAGTTGCAGGGTATAAAATCAATGCACAGAAATTGGTTGTATTCCTGTACACCAGCAATGAAGCTACAGAAAGAGAATTCAGGGCATCGATCCCATTTGCAAAAACCAAAACCATAATATAAAAACCATAAAAAAGCTAGGAATAAATCTTACCAAAAAGGTGAAAAATCTATACACTGAAAACTATAGAAAGCTTATGAAATAATTTGAATAAGACACAAAAAAAATGGAAAAAGATTTCATGATCCTGGATAGAAAGAATAAATATTGTGAAAATGTCAATACTACCCAAAGCAATCTACATATTCAATGTAATTCCTATCAAAATAACACCAGCATTCTTCACAGAGCTACAACAAATAATCCTAAAATTTGTATTTTACCAGAAAAGCCCATGAGTAGCCAAAGCAATCTTGGCAAAGGAAACCAAGCAGGACATCACAATCCCAGACTTCAAGCTATACTACAAAGCTTTAATCATCAAGACAGTATGGTACTGGCACAAGAACAGATACTCAGATCAATGGAATAGATTAGAGAACCCAGAAATGGAGCCACAAATGTATGACCAACTAATGTTTGACAAAGCAGGAAAGAATATTCAATGGAATAAAGACAGTCTTCAGCAAGTGGTGCTTGGAAAACTGGACAGTGACATGCAGAAGAATGAGCCTGGATACCCTTCTTACACCACACATAAAAATAAACTCATAATGGATGAAAGACCTAAATGTATGACAGCAAGCCATCACAATCCTCCAGGAAAAAGCAGGCAAAAACCTCTTTGAACTTGGCCATAGCAACTTCTTATTCAACAAGTCTCTGGAGGCAAGGGAAACAAAAGCAAAAATGAACTCCTGGGACCTCATCAAAATAAAAAGCTTCTGCACAGCGAAGGAAACAATCACAAAAACTAAAAGGCAACTGACAAAATGGGAAAAGATATTTGCAAAAGACATATCAGATAAAGTGTTAATATCTAAAATCTATAAAGAACTTATCAAAATCAACACCCCAAAAAAAACCAAATAATCCAGTGAAGAAATGGGCAAAAGACATGAATAGACACTTATCCAAAGAAGACATCCAGATGGCCAACCAACACATGAAAAAATGCTCCACATCACTCATCATCAGGGAAATACAAATCAAAACCACAATGAGTTTTCACCTTACACCTGTCAGAATGCCTAACATTAATAACTCAGGCAACAACAGATGTTGGCGAGGATGCAGAGAAAGAGGATCTCTTTTGCATTATTGGTGGGATTGCAAGCTTGTGCAGCCACTCTGGAAAACACTATGGAGGTGCCTCAAAAAACTAAAAATAGTACTACCCTATGACCCAGCAATTGCACTAGTAGGCATTTATCCACAGGACACAGGTGTGCTGTTTTGAAGGGACACATGCACCCCAATGTTTATAGCAGCACTATCAACAATAGCCAAAGTATGGAAAGAGCCCAAATGTCCATTCATGGATGAATGGATACAGAAGGTGTGGTATATATAGACAATGGAGTATTACTCGGCAATCAAAAAGAATGAAATCTTGCCATTTGCAACTATGTGGATGGAACTAGAGGGTATTATGCTAAGTGAAATTAGTCAGAGAAAGCAAATATCATATGACTTAACTCATATGAGGACTTTAATACACAAAACAGATTAACATAAGGAAAGGGATACAAAAATAATATAAAAACAAGGAGGGGGACAAAACATAAGAGACTCATAAATATGGAGAACAAACAGAGGGTTACTGAAGGGGTTCTGGGAGGGCGGATGGGCTAAATGGGTAAGGGACATTAAGAAGTCTACTCCTGATATCATAATTGCACTATATGCTAACTAATTTGAATGTAAATTTAAATACATGCATACATACATACATACATACATACATACATAAAATTAGTGCATCCAGAAAATGGAATATTGTTCAGTGCTAAAACAAATGAGTCATTATTCCATGAAAAGGAATTGAGGAATGTTAAATGCACATTAATACATTTTAAAAAGCCAATATGAGAATTTACATACTGTAAGATTCCAACTATATGTCAGTTTGAAAAAGGCAACCTATGTAGACAGTAAAAGGTACAGTGGTTGCTGGGGGAGGAAGGTGAAGGAAAGATGAATAAGGAAAGCACAGAGCATTCATAAGGCAGGGAAAATATTCTGTATTTTAGTAATTGGATTATGCCATTACACATTTGTCCCAAATCATAGAATGTACCACTGAAAGAGTGAACTATAAGAAAAACTATGGACTTTGGGTGATTATGATGTGTCAATGTAGGTTAATCTGTTTAACAAATGTACCACTCTGGAGGGGTATGTTGATAATGGGGGAAGTTATCTGTGGGGGAAGCAATATATGGGAAATCTCTGTACTTTCCCCACAATTTTGTTGTGAACATAAAAATGCTCTAAAAATAGTCTTGATCAAAAAGAAAATGTGATAGCATCAAGTGCTGACTAGGATGTTAAAAAAAGCCCTGGAATCTTCATACAGTGCTCATCGAAATGGAAAATGTTGTAGTTTGAAAAGCAGTCTGACAGTCTTTTAAACAATTATACATAGAGTTAGCATATTACTTAAAATTCCCTTCCTAGGTATAAACCTAGGGGAAATCAAAATGTATGTCCACACAGAAATTTGTATGTGAATGTATATAGTAGCATTATTCATAATAAAAAAAAGGTGGAAACAACCCAAATGTCTATATCAGTTGGATGGTAAAATATATTATATCCATAATATGGAATATTATTCAATCCTAAGAAGGAATGAAGTGTCATTAGATTGTATAACATGTATAAACCTTGAAAACCATACCAAGTCTAAGAAGCCAGTCACAAAACAACACATATTATATGATTCCCTTTGTATAACAATTTAAAACAGGGTAATCTATACAGAGAATAGAAGTGGTTGCTTAAGGGTGGTTAGAGGAATAAAAGGATATGGAGGTAATAGCTAAAGACTTTGGGTTTTCTTTTGAGCTGATAAAACTGCTCTAAAATGGCTATGGTTGAGCATATCTGTGAATATACTAAAAATCATTGACTTGTACACTAAAGAGATAAATTTTATGATATGTGAATTATATCTCAATAAAAGAAGTCAATACATGAAATGGAGAGAAATATCTGCCCATGGAAGTCCCATTAAATGTATTTAAAATTATTATTATTCTTATTATTGCTATTATCCTTCAATATGAGACCTAAATCACCCCAGTAATGGAGTTTAATTTTGCCTAAATTAAAATAAATTTTTGCATACCTGTGGTTAAAGAAAATAAAGCTAAATTCTTCTGAAAAAAGAGAATGGCTTATGTATCCTCCATTCATACTTCATCTTTCAATTAACATTCTACACTAAAGGTAGTGACTTTCTACATATTAAAAACAATGTTACCCATAGATTCATTCTACATAAAACAGTGAGAAATTATTTTACATTTTTCAGAAATGAGTGATACAAAGTGATTCTTATAGTCTCCAAATCAAGGAAAGAGTCTAGAACCATTCCTTACTGGAGCATTTCATAAATGGGATTTGAAAGGGTGCTGTCTCTGCAGCACCACATTCTGTAGGGTTGAATTAGTCATAAACTTTATGTCCACAACTTTACTATGTATGATCTTACTTAATCTTACTTGGAAACATTAAAAGAGGTAAAAAAAAATCAGAAATAATAGAGGTTAAATATACACCTCCTCTTTCCCTATGGAATAACTACTGGAAACTGAAAAAAAAAGCAGATTTATAGATGTGAATTACAGGGCAATTTACACATATGCAAAAAAAAATCTTTAGCCTTGGTTTCTGAGCAATAAATCCATTTATTCAAGAAACAGTAATGGAAATATATACTAGTCCAGACACTGGCTATGCTTTAGTCACCTTAGCTCTGGTAAATAGTGGAAAGAGAGTTATTTAAAAGAAGCTTGTTTAGTAGTTAATATGAATTAGGAATTATCCTTAAAATAGCTGTGATACAAATTGATACATTATGCAGTATTCTATGGCCATTTTAAATCAGTTTTTATAGGTGTAAGTTTATGTTGAGATTAAATGTTTTAATGCCATAAATTAATTCCAAAATTCCATAAAATTATTTATGTTCCCACTGCATGAGTGCAAACTTTAAGCAGTTGTTAAATACATTCAATATCTTTTGAAAGTCTATAACATCCACTACAGATTATGCCTTATACAATAAGCAAATGCTTTATTGTCTTGTAAGCAAGCAGTATCCAAGGAAAACACCTTCATTTCTTGGGTAGTTAAGGAGATCCATAAGCACATATAAATAAGATTGAAAATTATTCTTGCTTGAGGTCTGGTATTGTAAGGGGTACTGTCAGAGGCCTGTATCTATTTGATCTTACAGCCCAAGTCCAAGTGCCCAACACCCTTTTATTAAATCTGTCTTTTTAATTAAAATTCAAATTTCTTTAAGAAAAAAAAATCAGATCATCCCACTTTGGATGAGGTGGATGTCTCTGGTACAACCACCATGGCCAAAGCACAGAGAACATGACATTGCAAGCCTACCTTTTATGGTCTGTTATCATGTCAAAAAATCTAAGAATAAAGTTGCATGCAGAAAGAAAATAATGGACATCTTTAAAATAACTATAATGCCAGAATATGCAAATTATCAGCAGCTACACAGCTGCATCCTCCTTTTGTTCTCCAATCCAAATTATAATATTCTTTCATTGGCAATATCTTACTTTTATTCAAGGGGCAATTATGAAACAAATACCTACCAAAAAATAAACATATATGTACTTGTCTGTATGTAAATGTATACATATAAATTTTCTGTTGTATTTTATTTATTAGAAACTATGACAAAAACCTGACAAAAATTGAATCTGGTTTTTGAATCATAGTATAAATTTAGACTTCTTTATTTGAAAAACATCCCTTGAAAGTGTGCATCTGGCTCAACTTCATATTTCTGATATCTGATTATTAGCATCCTCTTAAAGAATTTGTAACTTAGACATATTGCTTTTCTGTCTTGCATTTGTCTATGTGTCTAAATTTTCTATAGATGTACTGCTAGCAATTTTACAAGGTGGGTATGGAATAACATGGATCTGAAATATATATTGTTTTAACACTATGGATGACATGTTTTGTGAAATCCAAAATAATAATTTTTTCAGAGTATCCTAGCTTAGCAATGAACATTGAACATTCCATACGTTGCAGACTGTGTTGAATGTGCCAGCAACCTGTTCTTGTCTCTTGGGCAGTGGAGAGGTGTGGAGTGAACCTACCACCAAGTGAAGTACTTTATGCTCATTCTCATCCCTCATGCTATTTCTGATTACTAATGCTAATTTCTTTGTGTGTAATTTCCACCTTGTTTCTTATTTAAGACTCACCACAAATTCAATTTCTTCATGAATCCTATTCACAAACTCTTGCTCACAAGTATCTTCTCCTTTTTACTTTTTTAGTGTCACTAATTATCTGTATTCCCACCCCCTTTTTAATACTACGTCATATAGTATGCTTTGTTTCATTACATAAGGCTGTCTTTTTCTTTAAACTTTTAAGTTTTACTAAGGCTAGAATCTCTCTCTCTCTAAATATCTCTCTCCTCTATCTCTCATTCCTTTCTCCCTTTTAATTTTATGCCTTAGGAAACTAATGACAAAAAATATTTTATGTGAATGCACTACATGCCATAAAGGTGCTAAATAATTTATTATTTTTAATTTATTGATTTTGAGAGAGAGAGAGAGAGAGAGAGAGAGAGAGCAGGAGAGAGAGAGAGAGAGAGTGAGCTGGGGAGGGGCAGAGAGAGAAAGGGAGAGAGAGAGTCCCAAACAGGCTCTGCTGGATCCAATGAAGCATGAAGTCATGACCTGAGATGAAACCAAGTGTCAGACACATAACCGACTGAGCCACCCAAGACCTCCAATGTGATAAGTAATTTATGTGAATTGTCATAGAATATATGTTGAATAGTCACGAAATTAAATTGAATTTAGTTGAAAATGATGTACCAAGTGTTTCCTTAAAACAGATGGTATGTTCTACTAACCATATTTTATGGACTAACTTGTATACACTCAAAATCCTAAATTGAATCCCTAATCTTAAATTTGACTGTATTTGGAAATAGAATATTTAATGAGGTAATTAAGGTTAAATGAGGTCAAAGAGTGGGGCACTCATTCATTAGGACCAGTGTCCTTTATAAGAAGGAAGAGAGACACAAAGGGGGTGCCTGGGTGGCTCAGTTGGTTAAGCATCCAACTTGGGTTCAGGTCACGATCTTGTGGTTAGTGAGTTCAAGCCCCAAGCTGGGCTCTGTGCTGACAGCTCAGAGCCTTAAGCCTGCTTCAGATTCTGTGTCTCCCTTTCTCTCTGCCCCTCCCCTTCTCCCACTCTGTCTCTTTCTCTCTAGAGAATAAATAAACATTAAAAAAAGAGAGAGAGAGACACCACAAGTGCATGCATACATAGAAAAAGCAATGTGGAGGACACAGAGAGAAGATGGGCAACTGCAAGTCAAGGATATAGGCCTTTGGAGAAACCAAACCTTCTGACATCTTGATCTGAGACTTCCAGGCTCCCGAACTATAAGAAACATATATTTCTATTGTTTAATCCTTTCAGTCTGGGTTATTTTCTTATGTAGCCATAGGTTACTAATGCACAATGCTAAAGATAAATAATTACACAAAAGAGCAAACTATTCATAGTATTTTTAGATAGTTAATTTTTTACTCTTGGGAACTGTTCCAGTTTTATTTAATTAAAATCATTCTTAATGTTATTTCAAGAGCACATTTGGAATACCCACCTATCTCTGAAACATAGCTTATCATTGTGTAGAAAAAAGGTAAAATATCTGTTGATTTCAGTAAAAAAGAAATGAGCATAAAAGCTGAAAGTATGAGTTTTCCATATGCATTTATATTCAAGACCAGGCACACAAATAGTTTTTTGATAGATTTTTATATTCAGTCCAAAATATATGTTGAATATCATTAGGGCTGTGACAACAGCAGCATTATGAGCCATTTCTGCACTGCCAGAGAGAATCTGCCTGTTCCCTCTGTTGAATAATAAGCTTTTTGACTGGACTGTCCACCTCAGGGCTTCCTTGTTGCATTGTTGAATATTTTTGTCAAATCTCTGCATTATTTAAATTAATTATATTTTGATAATAAATTTATTTAAGGAATCCCTGTCCATATTAAAAGGGGAAAAAATCCTGAAAACAAAAATTTAAAATAGATGACTCTCCTAAAAGTCTGGGCATTTGAGCTCTAAAAATAACTTATGTGTATGTTATATACATGAATACATATTCACATAGCATATAAATCACATAATTAGATTAATAACACAGGACCACATAAATTCCACCTAGATTGACTACTTTGATAAAATTGATCAAACTGAAATTCAACCAAATAATGATACAGGCAAGGAAACAAAGAAACAGAGACAAGAGAGACAGAGAGATATTTTAATTTCATTCATTACTAAATTCAGTTAAAAAGTGTG
Source organism: Herpailurus yagouaroundi (assembly GCF_014898765.1). Classification (NCBI taxonomy): domain Eukaryota; kingdom Metazoa; phylum Chordata; class Mammalia; order Carnivora; family Felidae; genus Herpailurus; species Herpailurus yagouaroundi. Next base: position 6,465,087 of record NW_024420481.1, read on the forward strand.
AACCAATGGTATGTGTAGCCATGCTTTCTATAAGGTAGCTTGGAGGGCTATTGTTTTTGTCCTTTAGTATGGATATAAGAAATATCTAGTTGTCATTCACCCCTCCACCACGGCAGCATAACCTTGCCACTTTTCTGCTGAGTTTCTAAGTTATAGAAGTTGTTGGTGACAGTCACACCTCCTCTGTTAGGTGCTACATTTGAAGATTGCATTGTCCTTCAACATGACTAAAGATATTGGACAGTGATTGAATGTCGTCTAGTGCTTATTAATATGCATATTGTCATTTGTCATCTCGGTTATCACTGACACTTTGTCATTTAAGGTACTGTAAGCATTATATCGACTGAGTTGCTAGATTTCAGACAATCCCTTGCTTGCAAACTCATCAAAAATACTGGTTACCCTCTTCAAGAAGCCATAGTAAAAAAAAAAAAAAAAAGGTAGGTTTAAGATCATTTGAATCCTTTCATCCTTTACGACAGTACAGAAGACAACTACCAAAATAATAAGAGAAAAAATGGATGACATAAATTGAAATTTTAATTGATTGTATCTAAGTGTATTGATTACCACATGAAAAGGTTGAATTTCCTTTCTTAAAAGTAACTAAATAAAATCTTTTAAAATAAGATAGTACTTCGAAGAGAGCTCTCATATCTTTTGTCTTATTTTATGATCATAATATCTCTTTGAATAATGATAGGTAAGTAATACCATCTCTTTGTAGGTGGGGAAACTGAAGATCAAATATTTTTTAATGATTTACCTAAGGATGCAGTTTTAAATGTGAGGACTGACAATAGATCCCAGATCCTCATATCTTCCATGTGATGTTTCTCATCAGTGTGTTTTTCTATTTCAACTAAGTTCTACTTCAAAGACTTATTTCAAAGCATTCTTTGAGATTCTTAACATTTGAGATTATAAATAGGCCTTTTATGTCACCTGCTTAATATGCCATACCCTTCTTTTCTTCCTACAAGAACACTGATTTTTTTTTGTTGTTATCCACTTGCCAGCATAAAATCATGTGTTTCAAGGAAATCTACCTGGTTTTTATCTACAGATGGTGGATAAAATTTGGATCAATTCACTCATGGTAATTGCATCTTTCTTGCCAGTGATTATATTAAGAATATCCATGTGACCAATGATCTATGGATGAAGTCCTCTGAGCGGTTTTGGGGAGCATTTTCCTCACTCCTTAGAAAATAACACATGAAAACACTTCATGTGGATGTTTGGAACACAGTTTCATGTGGATATTTTCATATCATGACTAATACTGAGAGCTTCAATAGATACTTTACTATGCAACTGGGAATGAAAACAACATCTGAAGGAGCTCAAACTCAAAAATAACAGAGAAGTAAGAGTATAACTCTCACATAAAACTCTTGTAGTCTTTATACTTTTAAATATATGACAACACATTTTATAATTAAATCCAGTTTGAGTAAAGGTTTTCCATTATTTTCATTCAAAACATACTGACACCTAAGTATCAGGTGGATACCAAGGATACTTTGCTAAATAATGACATAAGTAATTATTGAGAGTTGCATGCATTATTTTGAAACATCACTAAATAATTGCAGTAGGAATCATATAATGTACGTAGAAAGATCATCAGAGAAAAGGATATACTCTAATATTTGCAAAAGTATGCCCCATTGAACATGTTTTACATGGGAGTTAGGGATAGACAAAAGGGGGAGGAGGTTTCCATATCAGACACAATTTAGAAAGAGAAGTGAGTTAAAATGTCTTAACCTGTTTCTTTACTGAGTATATCTACAAATATGCTATAGTACATCATGAATATCAAATACCAGTTTTAGTTGGGAGCATTTTTTTGAACTTCTATATCCACAGGATAGTGCATGTGTGTGTATAATGTTGTGGGATGTTATTCTCAGAAACATATTTTAGGAGAAAATGAAAAATGAAAATTCAGAAAGGGTACAAGATTTTCAACATTTTGAGACCACTTAGTAGCATAATTGAAATTAGCAAACTGGTCTGCTGATTTTCTCATTAATACTATTTCAGTCACATCATTTGGCCTATTCTTTAAGCAAACAAATAAAATGTGGTTCCTACTCAAATACAGATTTAATTATATGCATTTGATGACAGTGATGGAATTTTAGAGAATATTCTTACATAGAAAGCAAATATTTTAAAAAGAGGGGCAGAGGAAGACACTGAAAAGGATATATATTTGGAGTCATACATGCCTGGGTAACTATACTTATATCAGATGAAATATTTTACAGTCACAAGAGACAAAGAAAAACATTGTGTAGTAATCAATTAATAAATCAATTTAAAACAACAATATAATAAATTTAAATAAATATGACCCAAACATCAGAGAACTTAAATATATGAAGAAAATATTAGGAGAATTGAAGAGAGAAATAAACAGCAATATAATGATAGTAGACTATTTTAGTACTCCATTTTCAACAATGAATAGATTATCCAGACAGAAAAACAGTAAGGTAACAGTGGACTTGAACAACATTATAGGCCAAAAGGATCTAGCAAACATTTATGGAATACTCTACCCAAGAGAAAGAGAATATACATTCTTTCAAGGGTATATGAAACATTCTCCAAAATATGTTACATTTTTTGCCACAAAACAAGAAGGCTTAAATAATATCAAGTACCTTTTCTGACAATATTGATATAAAACTAGAAATTAATACCAGAAAGAAACATAAACCATTCAAGAATATATGGAAATTAAACAGTGTACATCTGAAAATTCAATGGATCAAAGGGTCAATTAAAAGGAAATCATAAGATACCTGGAGACAAATGAAAATGAAAACAAAACATCAAAAATTATGGAATGCAGCAAAAACAGTATTAAGAGTGAAGTTTATAAAAGTGAATTACCGACAATAAAAAAGAATCACAAATAACCTAATTTTACAACTCAAGGAACTAGAAGAAGAAAAATAATAAATACAATTTTATCAAAAGGGAAGAATTAATAAAAAAATTAATGAAGATAGAAAATAAAGTAGAAACTAAATTATAATAGAAAAAATCAAATTAAAAGTTGGTTTCTTTATAAAAGATCAACAAAATTAACAAGTATCTAGTAGACACTAAGAAAAAAAGAGAGGGTTCAAAATTAGAGGTCAAAAAGGACACATTATAAATGGTGTCAGAGTAATAAAGAGATCATATAAATTCACTTTGAAAAATTATATGCCAACATAATTGAATAATCTAAAGAAAGGAGAAATTCGAGGAGGAGCCAAGATGGCAGAACAGCATGGAAGTTTTTTGTGTGTCTTGTGTCCATGATACAGCCAAACCAACACTAAACCATACTGAAAACCTAGAAAACTGATTGGAAGATTAAGTCAACAATTTGTACAACCTGAACCACAGAATTCAGCAGGTATGTGGCACGGAGAGGTGAACTTGGGGAGCGAGAAGCCGCAGGAAGGGAGGTGCTTTCGGGGGCAGAGAGAAAATACGGAAACGGGGGGGGGGGTGGTGGGGTGAAAGGGAGAATATGGGAAAAGCATCCCTCCCCAAAAGCAGCTGGAGAGAAAGTGGAAAATTGGAAACAGCTGCAAAGACTAAACTAAAAAGGGAGAAAGGAGAAAGGAGAGGGTTAAAATTCCATTAAGACTGTAAACAAGGGGAGCACAAAGGCTGCAACTCCGCAGCTCCATGCCTGGCAGTGCTCTGGTGGGAAGGGCTAATACCCAGGAACAGAGTGGGGTCCGGGAGGTTCTCAGGCCACACGGGTAAAAGGGGTTCCACTGCTGGAAGAACATTTGGTAGAGACTGTTGAAGCCACCTGGTCCCAGCAGACCCCAGAAAATGGCCACATTCGCTGGTGCTGGAACAAGGTCATTAAGGGTGAAGCCTGGGCCAGATGTGTGTTGTGATTTTCCATAATCCCTGAAACACTGCTGCTACACTATCTCGCGAACTTTTTCTGGGGCGGGCTGGCACCTGGCTGCAGTCTTGGGGCACCAGCAGCAGCAGAGTCCAGCAAGAGTTCCTGGGTGCAGCCGATATTCAGACATTGCTCATTCAGCTATTGCTCAGCGACAACCTCCCACAGAGGGGCGGAAAGACCAAAGCTGCAGTCCCTCAGAAGTAAGGGGCTGGGGAAAACAGCCTCATCTGAGACAAAACTCAGGAAAGAGGTACTGCCTGGGACTTGGTCACAGAGAGTGAAAAAGTGAGGATTGGACAAAAGCTGAAGACAGGACAGGTGTGCAATTGCTGACTGGGGAGAACAGAGTTCCAATACTAGAGACTGGTTAGCTGGGTGATGCCATTTTCACTGATGTTGTGTATGCACATACATATCTATGAACTCTACACACTCCACTCCAGTAGGCCAGCAGCGCTGTCTAGTGGAGAATGGAGCCATTACACTGAGCCCCGCCCAACTGGGTCAAACTCACTCCTCAAGAACACAAGTCTCACCACCTCCTTAGTTTATGGACCATAAAGCACTTGAGAGCCTGACTTCTACAGGAAAACAAAATAATTTCAGTCCTACTTCAATCTGTTACCAGGTCCATCTATTAAATTTTCTTTCTTTTTTTCTTTTTCACTTATTTTCTTTTTCTTGAATACAGAAAGAGAAAAAAAATCATTTTTATTTTCAATTTTTATTAAAAATATTTTTCTTTAATTTGTACTACTATATTTCTTAACTGTGTGTAATTTTTTTTATTCTATTTTACTTCCATCATTTTATTTTAGACTACTACAGTGTATTCACTTTTTCAAATTTTCAAACGATTTCCTTTTTTTCTCTTTTCTCTCTTTTTTGTTTCTTTCCATTTTCTTGAGTACAGAAAGAGAAAAAAATCATTTTCATTTTTAATTGTTATTAAAACTATTTTATTTAACTTTTTCTAAAATATTCTTTATTTTTGTGTAAAATATTTTCAAATTCCATCCTACTCCAATCATCACATTTTAGTCTACTACAGTGTATTCATTTTTTGAAATTCTCAACTGATTACCTTCCCCACCCTTCCTTTTCTCTAATCTGTCAAACCACTTTCAACACCCACACCAAAACACACCTAGGATCTAACATCATGTTTTCCATTTTTGTGTGTGTGTGTTTTTAATTTTTTAATTTTATTATTATTTTTTTAATTTTAATATAATTTTTAATTGTAATATTTCTACCTTATTAATCCCTTTTCTCCCTTAAAAATGACAAAACATAAGAATTCACCCCAAAAGAAAGAGCACGAAGAAACGACAGCTGGGGCTTAAAGAACACAGATACAAGCAACATGTCTGAACCATAAATTAGAAGCATGATAATAAGAATATTAGCTGGATTCAAAAATAGTTTAGAATCCCTTTTTGCAAAGATAAAAAAAGTAAAAACCAATCAGAATGAAACTAAATATGTTATAACTCAGCTGCAATCACAGATGGATGCTGCGGGGGCAAGGATGGATGAGGCAAACAGAATCAGCACTACAGAGGACAAAGTTATGGAGAACAACGAAGCAGAAAAAAAAAAAAGAGGGAGATGAAGGTAAAAGAGCATGATTTAAGAATTAGAGAAATCAGTGACTCATTAAAAAGGAACAACATCAGAATCATAGGGGTCCCAGAAGAGGAAGAGAGAGAAATAGGGGTAGAAGGGTTATGTGAGCAGATCATAGCAGAAAATTATCCTAACCTGGGGAAGACACAGACATCAAAATCCAGGAAGTACAGAGGACCCCCATTAGATTCAACAAAAACCGACCATCAACAAGGCATATCATAGTCAAATTCACAAAACACTCAGGCAGGGAGAGAATCATGAAAGCAGCAAGGGAATAAAAGTCCCTAACCTATAAGGGAAGACAGATCAGGTGTGCAGCAGACCTATCCACAGAAACATGGCAGGCCAGGAAGGAGTGGCAGGATATATTCAATGTGCTGAATTGGAAAAAATATGCAGCCAAGAATTCTTTATCCAGCAAGGCTGTCATTCAAAATAGAGGGATAGATAAAAAGTTTCCCAGACAAACAAAATTTAAAGGAGTTTGTGACCACTAAACCAGCCCTGTGAGAAATTTTAAGGGGGAATCTCTGAGGGGAGAGAAGATAAAATATATATATCAAAATGAACAAAGATTAGAAAGGACCAGAAAACACCACCAGAAACTCTACCTCTACAAGCAGAATAATGGCAAAAAATTCATATCTTTCAATACTCACTCTAAATATCAATGGATCCAATGATCCAATCAAAAGAGATAGGGTAGCAGAATGGATAAGAAAAAAAGATCCATCTATATGCTGTTTACAAGAGACCACTTTTGACCTAAAGACACCTTCAGATTGAAAATAAGGGGATGGAGAACCAACTATCATGCTAATGGTCAACAAAAGAAAGCCAGAGTAACCATACTTATATCAGACAATCTAGACGTTAAAATAAAGACTGTATTAAGAGATGCAGAAGGGCATTATAACATAATCAAGGGGTGTATCCACCAAGAAGGCCTAACAATTGTAAACATTTATGTGCCAATGTGAGAGCACCCAAATATATAAATTAATTAATCATAAACATAAAGAAACTCATCGATAATCATACCATAATAGTAGGAGACTTCAACACCCCACTCACAGCAATGGACAGATCATCTAATCAGAAAATCAACAAGTAAACAATGGATTTGAAGGACACACTTGACCAGTAGGACTTAACAGATATATTCAGAACATTTCATCCTAAAGCAGAGGAATATACATTCTTCTCCAGGGCACATGGAATGTTCTCCAGAATAGACCATATATTGGGACATAAATCAGCCCTAAGTAAGTAAAAAAAGTTTGAGATCATACCATGCATATTTTCAGTCCACAATGCTATGAAACTCAAAATCAACCACAAGAAAAAAATTGCAAATGTAACAAAGACTTGGAGACTTAAGAACATCCTACTAGAGAATGAATGGGCCAACCAAGAAGTTAAAGAGTAAATTAAAAAGTATATGGAAGTCAATGAAAATGATAACAACACAACCCAAAACCTCTGGGACACAGCAAAGACGATCATAGGAGGAAAGTATATAGCAATCCAGGCCTTCCTAAAGAAGGAAGAAAGATCTCAGATACACATCCTAACCTTATGCTATAAGGAGCTGGAAAAAGAACAGCAAATAAAACCCAAAACCAGAAGAAGACAGGAAATAATAAAGATTAGAGCAGAAATTAATGCTATCAAAACCAAAACAAACAAACAAACAAACAAACAAACAAAAAGAAAATCCAGTAGAACAGATCAATGAAACCAGAAGCTGGTTCTTTGAAAGGATTAACAAAATTGATAAACCACTAGCCAATTTGATCAAAAAGAAAAAGGAAAGGACCCAAGTAAATAAAATCAAGAATGAAAGAGGAGTGATCACAACCAACACAACAGAAATAAAAACAATAATAAGAGAATATTATGAGCAATTATATGCCAATAAAATGGGCAATCCGGAAGAAATGGACAAATTCCTAGAAACATATACACTACCCAAACTAAAACAGGAAGAAATAGAAAATTTGACCAAACCCATAACCAGTAGGCAAATCGAATTAGTAATCAACAATCTGCCAAAAAACAAGAGTCCAGGGCCAGATGGCTTTCCAGGGGAATTATAACAAACATTTAAGGAACAGTTAACACCTATTCTCTTGAAGGCGTTCCAAAAAATAGAAATGGAAGGAAAACTTCCAAACTCTTTCTTTGAAGCCAGCATTACCTTGATTCCAAAACCAGACAGAGACCCTACTACAAAGGAGAACTATAGACGAATTTCCCTGATGAACATGGATGCAAAAATCCGCAAGAAGATATTAGCCAACTGGCTCCAACAATAGATTTAAAAAAAAAATTGTTCATCACGACCAAGTGGGTTTATACTTGGGATGCAGGGCTGGTTTAATATCGGCAAAACAACGTGATTAATCACATCAATAAAAGAAAGGACAAGAACCATATGATCCTCTCAATAGATGCAGAGAAAGCATTTGACAAAATACAGCATCCTTTCTTGAGGAAAACCGTCAAGAAAGTAGGGATAGAAAGAGCATACCTCGAGATCATAAAAGCCATATATGAACAACCCAACGCTAATATCATCCTCAATGGGGAAACACTGAGTGCTTTCTCCCTAAGATCAGGAACAAGACAGGGATGTCCACTCTCACCACTGTTATTGTACATAGTATTGGAAGTGTTAGCCTCTGCAATCAGACAACACAAAGATATAAAAGGCATCCAAATCGGCCAGGAGGTGGTGAAACTTTCACTCTTCGTAGTTGACATGATACTCTATATGGAAAACCATAAAGATTCCACCAGGAAACTGCTAGAACTGATTCATGAATTCAGCAATGTTGCAGGATATAAAATCAATGCACAGAAATCAGTTGCATACCCATACACGAACAATGAAGCAACAGAAAGAGAAATCAAGGAATTGATCCCATTTACAGTTGCACAAAAAACCATAAAATACCTAGGAATAAATCTAGCCAAAGAGGTGAAAAATCTATACTCTGAAAACTATAGAAAGCTTATGAAAGAAATTGAGGAAGACAAAAAAAAAAAAAAATGGAAAAAGATTTCATGCCCCAGGATAGGAAGAACAAATATTGTTAAAATGTCAATACTACCCAAAGCAATCTACATATTGAATGCAATCCCTATCAAAGTAACACCAGAATTCCTCACAGAGACAGAATAAATAATCCTAAAATTTGTATTTTACCAGAAAAGACCGCAAGTAGCCAAAGCAATCTTGAAAAAGAAAACCAAATCAGGAAGCATCAGAATCCCAGCTTCAAGCTAGACTACAAAGCTGTAATCATCAAGACAGTATGGTACTGGCACAAGAACAGATACTCAGATCAATGGAATAGATTAGAGAACCCAGAAATGGAGCCACAAACGTATGGCCAACTAATGTTTGACAAAGCAGGAAAGGATATTCAATGGAATAAAGACAGTCTCTTCAGCAAGTAGTGCTGGGAAAACTGGACAGCAACACGCAGAAAAATGAACCTAGACCACTCTCTTAAACCATACACAAAAATAAACTCAAAATAGATGAAAGACCTAAATGTAAGACAGCAATCCATCAAAATCCGTGAGGAGAAAGTAGGCAAAAGCCTCTTTGATCTTACCCGCAGCCACCTCTTACTCAATATGTCTCCAGAGGCAAGGGACAGAAAAGCAAAAATGAACTACTGGGACCTCATCACAATAAAAAGCTTCTGCACAGCGAAGGAAACAGAGAAACTAAAAGGCAACCAACAGAATGGGAGAAGATATTTACAAACGACATATCAGATAAAGGGTTACTATACAAAATCTATAAAGAACTTATCAAACTCCACACCTGAAAACCAAATAATCCAGTGAAGAAATGGGTGAAAGATATGAATAGACAATTCTCCAAAGAAGACAACCAGATGTCCAATTGAAACAAGAAAAAATGCTCCACATCACTCATCATCAGGGAAATAAAATCAAAACCACAATGAGATATCACCTTACACCTGTCAGAATGGCTAACATTAACAACTCAGGCAACAACACGTGTTGGTGAGGATGCAGAGAAAGAGGCTCTCATTTGCATTGTTGGTGGGATTGCAAGCTGGTGCAGCCACTCTGGACAACAGTATGGAAGTTCCTCAAAAAAGTAAAAATATAACTACCCTACAACCCAGCAATTACACTACTAGGCATTTATCCAAGTGATACAGGTGAGCTGTTTCAAAGAGACATATGCAACCCCATGTTTATAGCAGCACTATGAACAATAGCCAACGTGTGGAAAGAGCCAAAATGTACATTGATAGATGAAAGGGTAAAGATGATGTAAATATGATATATTACATATATATATATATATATATATATATATATATATATAATGGAGTATTACCCAGCAATCGAAAAGAATGAAATCTTGCCATTTGCAACTACATGGATGGAACTGGAGGGTATTATTCTAAGTGAAATTAGTCAGAGAAAGACAAAAATCATATGAATTCACTCATATGAGGACTTTAAGAGACAAAACAGATGAACATAAGGGAAAGGAAACAAAAATAATATAACAGGGAGGGGGACAATACATAAGAGACTCATAAATATGGAGAACAAACTGAGGGTTGCTGGAGGTGTTGTGGGAGGGTGGATGGGATAAATGGGTAAGGGGTATTAAGTTATCTACTCCTGAAATCAGTGTTGCACTATATGCTAATTTGAATGTAAATTTAAAAATTTTAAAAATAAAATTAAAAAAAAGAAAGGAGAAATTCCCTGAAACATATAATATAGCAAGATGGAATCATGAGGAAATAGAAATTATGAACAGAACATGAGTAAGGAAATCGAATCAGTAATTTAAAACCCCCAGCAAAGAAAACCCAGATTCAGATTGCTGCACTGGTAAATTCTAGCAAACATTTAAAGATTTTTCTTTCCTTGTATTTAGCTTTTGGCATTTAATTATAATGTATTTTGGTGTGGTCTATTTGGGTTCATCTAATTTGGAACTGAGTTTCTTGGTTCTGATGTCTGTTTCCTTCCCCAATTTAAAGAGGTTGTCTGCCATTATTTCTTCAAATAAGATTTCTGTTCCTTTCTCTCTCCTCCTTTTGTAATCCCTATAATATGAGTTATAGTCTGATGTTGTCCCATAAATCCCTTAAACTATCTTCAATTTTTTTTTCATTTTCTTTTCTTTTTCCTCCTCTGATTGGGTAACTTCCACTGCCTTCTCTTTAAGTTGACTCATTCATTCTGCTGCTTTGTCTAGTCTGCTGTTGAACACTTCTAGTGTATTTTTCAGCTCAATTATTGTATTCTTCATTTCTAGGATTTCTGTTTGGTACTGCCTTGTATTTTCAATCTCTTTGTTAAAATATCATTCTGTTCATCCAGTATTCTCTCCAGTCTCATAGGCATTTTTACTAATATTACTTTGAACTCTTGATTAGATAAGTTATTTATCTCCATTTCATTAAGGTTTTTATTTCTGAGATTTTTCTTAACATACAGTGTTATATTGGTCTCAGGTGTGCAATATAGTGATTCAACAATTCCATATATCACCCAGTGTTTATCACGAGAATTGCACTCCTTAATCACCACACCTATTTCATCCATCCCCTCACCTCTTCCCCTCTGGTAACCATCAGTTATCTATAATTAAGAATCTGTTTCTTGACTTTTCTCTCTTTGTCTACTTTATTTCTTTTTGCTAGTTTTCTTTCTTAAATTCCACACTGAGTGAAATAATGTTATTTGCGTTTCTTTGACTGGCTAGTGCTATTTTGAAAAAGATTGCATTAAATGGGTAGTGTGCTCTGAGTGGTATAACATTTTAACAATATTTGTTCTTCCAATCCACAAGCATGAAAGGTCTTTCCATTTGTTTTGTGTGTTGTCTTCGATTTCTTTCATCAGTGTTTTACAGTTTTCAGAGTACTGGTTACTCACGTCTTTAGTTAAGTTTATTCCTAGGTATCTTATTGACTTTTGGTACAATTGTAAATGGTATTGATTCTTTAATTTCTCTTTCTGCTACTTCATTATTGGTGTATAAAAATGCAACACATTTCTGTACATTGATTTTATATCCTGCAACTATACTGAACTCATATATCAGTTCTAACAGTTTCTTGATGGAGTTTTATGGTTTTCTATATACAATATCAAGCCATCTGCAAATAGTAAAAGTTTTACTTCTTCCTTACCAATTTGGATATCTTTTATTTCTCTTTGGAAATCTTTTATTTATCTTTTATTTCAATGTTTTCCTGATTTCTGTGTGTAAAACTTCCACTACTATGTTGAATAGAAGTGGTGAGAGTGGACATTCTTGTCTTAGTAGTGACCTTAGAGGGAAAGCTTTCAGTTTTTCCCCATTGAGGATGATGTCAACTGTGGGTTTCTCATATATGGTCTTTGTATGTTCAGGTATGTTCCCTCTAAACCTACTTTGATGAAGGTATCTATAATGAAAGAATGTTACACTTTGTCAAATTCTTTTCCTGCATCTGTTGGAATGATCAGATGGTTCTTATCCTTTCTATTATTGATGTGATGTATCACATTGATTGATTTGCAAATATTAAACCACACTTGCAACCCAAGCATAAATTCTGCTTCATCATTGTGAATGATTTTTTTATGTATTGTTGGATTTGTTTTGCTAATATTGTATTGAGGATATCTGCTTCTGTGTACATCAGGGATATTGGCCTGTAGTTCTAGAGTGTCTGTATCTGGTTTTGGTATGATAATGCTGGCTTCATATAATGAATTTTGAAGTTTTCCTTCCACTTCTATTTTTTTTTAAATAGTTTGTGTATCAACTCTTCTTCAAATGTTTGGTAGAATTTACCTGTGAAGTTATCCGGTCTTAGCCTTTTGTTTGTTTCAAGTGGTTTGATTACTGATTCAATTTCTTTGCTCATTATCAGTCTATTGAAATTTTCTTTTTCTCCTTTTTCAGGTTTGGTAGTTTATATGTTTCTGGGAATTTATCCATTTATTCTATGTTGTACAATTTGTTGGCAAATAGTTTTCATAATACTCTATTATAATTGTATTTCTGTGGTGTTGATTGTTATTTGTCTTTTCTCATTTGTAAATTTATCTATTTGAGTCCTTGCTCTTTTTTTTCATAATAAGTCTGGTTAGAGGTTTATCAATTTTATTGAATTTTTCAAAGACCCAGTTCCTGGTTTCATTGATCTTTTCTGTTATTTGTTTTGTTTTCTTTTTTAATTTCTACATCATTTAATTCTACCCTATTCTTTATTATTTCCTTTTCCTGTTGGTTTAAAGTTTTACTTGTTCTTCTTTTTCTAGCTCCTTTAAGTGTAAGGTTAGGTTCTTTATTTGAGATCTTTTCTGAGATTTTTCTTGCTTTTTGATGTAAACCTGTATTGTTATATACTTCCTTCTTAAAACCACTTTTGCTGCATCCCAAAGGATTTGGACCACTGTGCTTTCATTTTTGTTTGTTTCCATGTACTTTTTCATTTCTTCTTTGATGTCTTCGTGGATGGATTCATTGTTTAGTAGCATGTTATTTAACCTCTATGTATTTGTGATCTTTCCAGATTTTTTCTTGTGGTTCTAGTTTCTTCACTTCTAGATTCATAGCATTCTGGTAAGAAAACGAGCATAGACTTAACTATAGAGAACAAACTGATGATTACCATAAGGAAAATGGATGAGGTGGATGGGTAAGATAGGTGATGGGGATTAAGGGGTATACTTGCTCTAATGAATATTGGGTGTTGTATCAAAGTGTTGAATCACTATATTGTACACCTGATACTAATATTACACTGTTGTTAACTACCTGGACTTTAAATGAAAAAAAAAAATAAGAAAAGGTACATCGTATGACTTAGATCTTGAATTTGTTGAGGCTGGCTTTGTGGTCTACTACGTGATCTATTTGGGAGAATGTTCCATGTACATTTGAAAAGAGTGTGTATTTTGCTGTTTTATGATGGAATGTTCTGAATATGTCTGTTAAATCCATCTGTTCCAGTGTGTCCATCAATGCCATTGTTTCTGTGTTGATTTTCCATGTGGATGATTTGTCAAATGATGTAAGTGAGATGTTAAAGTGTCTTACTATTATTACATTTTTATCAATTAGTTCCTTTATGTTTGTTATTAACACTTTTATGTGTTTGGGCGCTCTTCTGTTGGGTGTATAAATATTTATAATTGTTACAGTTCTTGATAGAATGTCACCTTTATTATTACATAGTGTTCTTTGTCTCTTGTTACAGTGTTTGTTTTAAAGTCTACTTACTCTGATGTAAGTATTGTTACTCTGGATTTCTTTTGAAATCCATTTGCATGATACGTGTTTTTCCATCCCCTCATTTTAAGTCTAAAATGAATCTTCCACAGGCAGCATATAGATGGATCTTGTTTTTATCTATTGTGTCACCCTATGTCTTTTGATTGGAGTGTTTAGTCCATTTACATTCAACATAATTTTTGAGATTATATATATATATATGTAATTTTTGAGATTATATAGATACATATGTGTACACACACACACACACACACACATATATATATATATATATATATATATATATAATTTGTTTTGTGTTTGTTTTTGAGGATTTTCTCTGATCCCTTCTTATCTTTTTTTCATGGTTTGCTGATTTTCTTTAGTGATTTCTTTCTCTTTATACTTTGAATATTTATTAGTAGTTTTTGATATATGGTTACCATTAGGTTTATATATAACCTTTTCTGCATATAGTAGTATGTATTAAATTGAGGCTTGTTTAAGTTTGAACCCATTCTTTACTCCTGTCCTCCCTAAATTTTAGGTATATGTTGTCATATTTTACATCCTTTTATTTTGTGGGATCCTTGACTGATGTTTTTACAGAAATATTCATTTTTACTCCTTTTGTGTTTCTTACCTTTATACTGTCATTTTGGTCTCTCCTTTCCATTAGAGTCTCCTTTAATATTTCTTTCAGGACTGGCTTGGTGGTCAGAAACTCCTTTAGTTTGTTTGGGAAATGATTTCTCTATTTTTAGTGATAGCTTTGATGGATAGGGTATTCTTGGCTCAGGTATTTCCCATTCAGGACTTTAAATATATCATGCCATTCCCTTCTGGCTTCTAAAACTCTGCTGAAAAATCCCCTGCTAGCCTTATGGGTTTTCCCTTGTAAATTACTGTCTTCTTTTGTCTTGTTACTTTCAATTTTTTTCTTTATAACTGTATTTTCACATTTAATTACAATATGTTGTGGTGTGGATCTGCTTTTGTTGATTTTAATGGGGGTTCTCTATGCCTCCTAGATCTGTATATCTGTTTCCTCCTTAGATTAGGGGAGTTTTCAGCCATTATTTCTTCAAATAAATTTTCTGACCTCTTTTCTCTCCTTTTCTTCTGTCAATCCTGTGATATGAATGTTATTACATTTGATGGTGTCACTCAGTTTCCTAGATCTGTTCTTATTTTATGTAATTATTTTTACTCTGTCTTGTTCAGCTTGATGATTTTCCATTACTGTGTCTTCTAGGTCAGTAATTCATTCCTCTGCTTCCTCCAGCCTGCTGTTCATTCTATCAACCATATTTGTCATTTAGTTTATTGAGCCCTCTATTTCTGCCATATTATTTCTCATAATTTAGGATGATTTGATAGTTATCTAGCTGTGTTCATGACAGGTGGAAAGCCTAGGATCTTCCTACTCCACTGCCATCTTCCAAACTTTTGCTGAGATATATATTTTGTTCTTTCATTTAGAACATATTCCTCTTTTTCTTCATTTTGCTTGCTTTTCTGTGTTGGTTTCTGTACTGTTGATGAAGAAACCACCTCTCTCAGTCTCGAAGAACTAGTTTTGTATAAGAGATGAACTTTGTTCAGCCCTCCCTCTGCTCTTGGTTATCACTCATACTTCTGTGATTGTCTAAGCAGCTTATTATATTTTTTGTAGCTCCCAGTAGTTGAGGATGTGCCACAACCTTTCAGTACACCAAGGAAGGGACTAAATCCAGGCTGACTAGAAGCTAGGCCCTTAGGCAACACCTTTTACATATATGCAAATATAACATTCCTGAGGAGCTTCAAGTATAAGCCCCACTGGTGACCAGAGTCAGGCAATATGGAGGTGTTCCCTGCATGTCAATCACAAAATCTGGGGTTACATATGAATGTATACTTTCTTTTTTTTTTTAATTTTTTTTCAACGTTTATTTATTTTGGGGACAGAGAGAGACAGAGCATGAACGGGGGAGGGGCAGAGAGAGAGGGAGACACAGAATCGGAAACAGGCTCCAGGCTCTGAGCCATCAGCCTAGAGCCTGACGCGGGGCTCGAACTCACGGACCGCAAGATCGTGACCTGGCTGAAGTCAGACGCTTAACCGACTGTGCCACCCAGGCGCCCCGAATGTATACTCTCTTTTATGGGAGATACTGGTGATCTGAAGCAAGGCAGAGGAAGAACACCATGATGAAAGAGCACCAGGCACAATCTACATTCCTTGAGAGCAGCTCCATAGGCCACGAAGTGTGTGTGGAATCTAAAGCCTTCCTCTTGGCCAAATTCTCCAGAACAAGCAAAGTGGCCTCCTTTACAGAAAGACTGAGAAAACAGGGAAATGTGCTTCAGTTTGTTTGTTTGTGTGTCCTGGGAGTGGTAGCCTACCACAGGCTTTCCCTGTGATTATCATAACCCTGTAAGACCCAGGAATGCAAGCCCTTCTAGCCACCAAAGTCAAGTAATCAAGGGGTGTCCACTATAAAAACTGGGCACCAGACATGTCAAGCTCCCCTCCAGGAGACAGTAGTTCTCTGGAGCATGGCAGAAGGTGACCACAGAATGTCCACTCCTCAATGTCTCTTGAAAGGATTACAGTCAGCTCCTGGGAGTGTGTTTAATTAGAAACCTGCCCCTCAGACCAATCATAATAATAAGCTAATAGACTTCCACAGAAAGAGAAATTTCCTGGGTCTGTTGCTTCTTGCTGTGCTCTGGGGGTGGTAACTAAGAACTCTTTCCCTGTTACTTACAGTCTTATGAGGCCCACAAGCATAAGCCCCACTGGCCACTAGGCAATGCAATTTAGAGGTGTTCTCTGGTGGCAGTCAGAAAAATCAGGGCACTAGACATGGGTATGAGCTCTTTTCTTGGTGACACTGGTTATTACAGAGCCCTGAGACCAGAAGTGCAAGCTCCCCTGGAGTCCATAGCCTGGTGATCAAAGAGCATTCCTTGTCTGGCAGCCACAAAGATCAGGTCACTAGATGAGTATAAAGGTTCCCTTCTGGGATTTACTGGTCCTCTAAGGCAAGGAGAGTGCAAAGATGGCACTTACTAGTCTTTGTCCCTAGAACATATTCTGGCAGGCTCCTAAATGTATGTATTAAATTAAATGCTTTCTCCCCAGGCCAGTTTTAATGTAAGCAAGTGACTCTTACACCTTAAGTCTGGGCATGATTAGCTGTCTCTGAGCTGGGTCCTGGGGGCGGCGAGTCTGAGCATGCCAGCCTTTTAAGAAGCATTTCTCAAATTGCTACCATTTTGTAAGCCTCAGGATATGAGCCCTGTTAGTTTTTAAAAGTTTTTAATGTTTTGGGACTTGTCTCCCAAGTGCATGTCTTAAAAGATGGGGCACCTAATGTCAGGCTTGAACCCTTACTCTTCAGGAAGAAGCTGTGGGCTTTGAGTTCCCTCCTAGCTGTGGGTGGTCACACCAAGGTTGAGGCTTAAGGTAAAATTGTAGGTCAAATTGTGGCTTTCTCTTCATTTTCCCAATGTGTAGTCATCATTTAGATAGCCTTTAGGTTTTTATAGAGAAAATTATTCCATATGGAGCTGTAGACTCAGTGTGACCATTGGAAGAGGTGAGTTTAGAATCTTCCTATGTCACTATTAACCAGAACCCTGAGCTATTTTCAGACATAGTATATACATAGATGTATATATATCTATATATCTAAGTATATATATCTATTTGCATATATATGTATATTATGTGTATATCTGTATATTAAATATATATATATTTAATGTTAATAAATCTCCTCATAAGTTTTTAGAGCTAATAAATAAGTTCATCAAACTTTCAGAATACACAATCAATAAATAAAAATAAACTATATTTCTAACACCTGAAATTAACGATCTCAAAATAAAATAAAAAAAAAACATTTTATTTACAATAGTTTTAGAGGAATAAAGTAGTAGTAAACTTAACAAAGTTCAAAGCCCATATGCTGAAAGCCATAAAACCATGAAAGGAATCAAAGGAAATCTAAATGAATGGAAAGATATCCCATGTTCACAAATCAGTAGATTTCATATTGTTAACATGCCAATACTCCCAAATTTACTTATGGATTCAACATAATCCAAATAAAAATCCTGGTTGGACTTTTTGCCGAAATTGACAAATTGGTCCATTAATTCATATGGAAATTCAAAAGGCCAAAATAGAAAAAAATATTGAAAAATAAGAACAACATTGAAAGAGTCACATTTCCCAATTTTAAAACTTAACTACAAAACAAGACAGTGTAATTCTAAGATTCTTTCATAGAATATGGATAGATATATAGATACCTGGAATGAAATTGAGAGTCCAGAAATAAATCCATGTATCTATGGTAATTATTTTAGTTTCTTTGTTTGAACTAATGTTACTGACATATGATTGGCATGTAAAAAGTCATACATATTTGATGTATACTACTTGATGAGTTTGGGTATTCATCAAATTTCCATCATCAAGGTCATAGATATATCTATGTCTCCTAAAGTTTCATCTTATTACTATTAGTAATATTATTACTATTATTGTTATCTATATATGAGTGTGTGGTAAGTAAACATAAGATCTACCCTACGCAAATTTTAAATGCACGGTACTATATTGTTAGCTCTAACCACTAAGCTGTATAGTAGATCACAAGAACCTATTTATCCTGCATAACTGAATATGGTCAATTCATTTTAAAGAACGATGTCAAGATAATTTGATTGGGAAAAATTGTAACATTTTGTAAAATTTGTAACATACAGTGATGGGACAACTATATATTTATCTGCAAAAGAATACAGATGAAAAGCTATTTCATACCATATACAATAATTAATTCACAATTAATCAATGTCCTAAATGTAAGAGCTAAAAATATGAATTCTTGGAGGAAACGTGAAAATTTGCATGACCTTGGTTTGGGCAATGAATCTTTAAATATGACACTGGAAGCACTAGTAACAAAATAAAATAAGTAAATTGGATTTATCAAAATCAAAACATTCTTTGCTTCAGAGGGCATCGTCAAGAATATGAAATGAGCACATTTCCACAAAATGAACAAAAATTTTGCAAATCACATATGTAATAATGGACTTATATTCACATTATATAAAAGATATTCAGGAGATTATATTAATAGGCAAATAACTCAACTACAAAATGACCAAAGGGGAAATGCCAATGGCTAATAAGTGTAAAAAATGCTCAATGTCATTATTCAGTAGGTAAATGCTAATAAAAAACACATACTACTTCATACATACTAGGATGGCTATGTTGAAAAATACAAGTGTTAGGGAGGAAGGAATGGAACCTTCATACAATGCTAGTGGAAATGTAAAGTATTCTAAGCACTTTGTAAAACAGTCTGGTTGGGTAGTTCCTGGAAATGTTATACACTTAATATATGATTCAGCGGTTCCACTTCCAGGGACATATATGCCTAAGAGAAACAAAAACATATGCAAAACATGCAAAACAACCTAAATGTCCATTGACTGATAATGGGTAATACAATGTAGTCTTTCCATAGAATATTTCTCAATAATAAAAATAAATGAAGTACAGATATATGCTACAACATGGATAAACCTTGAAAACATAATGCTAAGTGAAAGAAGCCAGTCACAAAATATCACATAGTATATAATACCATTTTTATCACATGTCAAGTATATGTAAATCTATAGAAACATACAATAAATAGGTGGTTTCCTAGGGGGTGGGAGAATTAGAGAGAAATAATAGTGATTGGTAATCGGTGAGTGGTTCCTCTTAGCAGTTGTGAAAATGTTCTAACTTGGTAGTGGTAATGATAGCTCAACTCTGTGAATATACTACATGATCCTATAGAATGTCAGTGTTTATGCATCAAGTAGCATATAGATGTACTACAATGATTTTTTTACACAAAAATACTATTAGGAAAAAAATCTATACACACAAAATGGTTAGTCTGAAAAATGTGTAAATACATACAATGTAATACTTGTAACAAAAGTGTCATAAAGGTAAACCTTAAAGTAAAATTATCTTTAAAGGGGACCAATTGATATAACTCAATCTTGGGGCCCATACTGTATCTGTATCCAGTGAATAAAACCAATTTTTCCAGTAAGGGTGTAAAATTAAGCAAAACTTTAAGGACATTAAAATATGATTTTTTAAGACTCAGATAAATAAGTAATGAATCTTAGGAGTCTGTAACTTTGAGACCTTCAGTCACTTGTGAAACTATTTTGAGTTTTTGATAAGAAAAAGAACAAATAACATTTCTTATTAGATTACAACTCTAGCCATATCCTTACACTTACTCTCTGAATCAACTTCTGTACCTAGGTTTCCCAGTAATCAGTTATCTGGCTATAATATATTTATAAAATACATACATTTTTATCTATTTATATTTGGTATATTTTTTGGTAATTGATAAATTCATAGTATGTCATCAATTCAGAATACCTATGTGTACATTATAATTATTAGTAAAATTTAAGTGAAGTTAAACATTATAGAGTAGTTTAAGTTGAATGATCAGATGAACACAAAGCTTATTTTCATGAATATAGGTTAAATTACTTAATGGAAGTAGAATTTAGATAACTAGCATAACAAGATAACTTTTTAATGTCTTTGACTATTTTTCAAAGAGTAAGCTGCTCCCATGCTCCCCACTATTTAATATGTTCAAATCCCATTTTAATTATTGAGCATTTTCACTCTCATAATAATCTGCTTAGATTTTACATTTTGTCTACAGACAATATTCTGGGAAATAACTCTTAAAGTACATTTGAGTGTTCAAGAACTACATTGGTTGCTTTAAAGATTTACCTGAGGGGCGCCTGGGTGGCGCAGTCGGTTAAGCGTCCGACTTCAGCCAGGTCACGATCTCGCGGTCCATGAGTTCGAGCCCCGCCTCAGGCTCTGGGCTGATGGCTCGGATCCTGGAGCCTGTTTCCGATTCTGTGTCTCCCTCTCTCTCTGCCCCTCCCCCGTTCATGCTCTGTCTCTCTCTGTCCCAAAAATAAATAAATGTTGAAAAAAAAATTTGAAAAAGAAAAAAAAAAGAAAAAAAAATAAAGATTTACTTGAAAAGTTGCTACAAGGACACATGGGTGGCTGTCAGTTAGGCATCAGCTCAGGTCATGATCTAAGGGTGGTGAGTTTGGGCCCGTTATCAGGCTTGGTGCAGATGGCGCAGGCCTCCTTGGGATTCTGTCTCTCCTTCTTTCTGCCTCCTCCCCACTTGTGCATGTGTGCTCTACCTCTCTCAAAAATAAATAAATAAATAAATAAATAAATAAATAAACCTCTTTTTTTTTTTTTTAAAGAAAATTACCACCTATTTGAAGTCATTCATCCAGAACCATGTATTTGCAGTTTTATAAGTGTCAGGGACTATACTTGTCATAGATCCTCATTCATGAGAAAAAATATAGTTTATAGGTATTCTCTCCCTTTAAAAAAATAATGCATAATCAAAATCAACTAGATATTTTAGGTGATTTGCATTTCACAGTGGTATACCTAAATCTGTGATACCCCAGACCCATATTAGAGAGTCCTGGTTTAAAGTCTTTAGAACATACCTTTCCATAATTAAAATCCAGGGAATTGATTTATTGCTAGATCACCTTAATTTTATTGCTCTAGTTCTCTAGCTTGTTACATTGTTTACCAAATAATACAATAAAGCAGTGGAGCTTCATTACTGTGTCCTATAGATAATAGGATAAAATGTGAAATAAAGCAATAAAAATGATCAATGGAAAAATAATTTAATTATGAATGCCAGTATACTTTAACTCTTTAGGCAATGCACTTTTGTAAAGCAAGCAGCTTTTCATATATATATATATGTGTGTATATATATATATATATATATAGAGAGAGAGAGAGAGAGAGAGAGAGACTGAATGCACTTGGGGAAAAAGTTCTGTGCTAAATTTTGAGGCATATTCTTTGGGTGAAAAATATATATTCAACTTGTTGAAGCCTTCTCTCTCTCTCTCTTCTGTCTCCCTTTCTCTCCTGTCTCAATGTGATTTAAAAACAGTGGCCTGAAATGGGTCAGATTTCTTTGGAGAATCCAGGATTGAATAGTCTAGTCATAACTATTTGACTTTGGCTACTGAATAAGAAAAGAGGGTGTATTTCCATTTCATTCATGAACTTCTTCCTCCACATTTCATATTTCCCTACAACAGGGACTGGTGTTTATATACTGAATCTACAAGCTGAGATCTTTTTACCAATTGATCTTTTGACCAATTGAAAAATTAAAAACTCTTCATCAAAGGAACTATATTTTCAAATGAAGAGTATACATATTTAAGAGTATCTATATCCAAAAACGTTTATGAAACGTATTAGATCCTATGAAGATGTACTTCTATTTGCTGCTGGAAAATCCTGAAAACTTTTTGTCTACAAACATACTTCTGGTTATCAGATTAAAATAGGATAGAAAAGAGAAATGACTTCTTCAGGTTAATATCTAGTTATATTTGGAGCTAAACACACATTTCTTGATATCCAAGAACTTTAATGTTGAGTGCTTTTCCTTTAAACTGTACTGTTAGTTTTTCCAATTGCTAATTCATGCTCTTTAATGCCTCAACATACCCATTTTTAAAATCGCATTTGGAAACAGAGCAACCTCCTATTTTATGCTAAAATAATTTAAGAATCTACATGAAACATTAATTTTAACATATGTATAATTTCTCTTCAACGTTTCCAGCATCAGTTTGCTCAACAATAGTTCTTGAACACATTTACATGCAAAACTTTGCACCAGTTCTGCAGATAGGATGTAAAAAATATAAATGATAAGATCAGTGACCTCATGGAACTTACCATCCAAAAAGATAGCACACATGCAAATGCTCAGATATACTATAGTATTTAAAGGAAAGCCATAAACAAGTTCAAACTATCAATAAGAATGACCAAATTTTATATAGCTATCTCCCTCAGTTAATAATTTTTACAAATGCTTATTTATTTTTGAGAGAGAGAGAGAGAGAGAGAGAGAGAGAGAGAGAGAACAAGCAGGGGAGGAGCAGAGAGAGAGGAAGATAGAAGATGTGAAGTGGGTTCTCCACTGACAGCAGAGAGCCTGATGAGGGGTTCGAACTCACGAACCATGAAACCACGACCTGAGCCACGCAGGAGCCCCATCATTCAGTTAATATTTTAAGTTTCTACTATGTTTTAGAAACTGTTAGGACGTGGAAATACAAGAGTAAGCAACTTGAATATTGCACTTCTATCTAAGGAGTTTACAATCCAGAAAAGAACAAACAAAAAATAATCTTCACAGTGTGATAAGAAATAATTGACAATATTCTGTGACAGCACTAACACGGTAGCCAACACTTTAAGAGAAATCAGAGAAGGTTTTCCACAGAAAATATAGTCCCCATATAACCTCTGCCACAAGTAGTTTTTATTCTTTCAGTCAATAGTTAGGGGAATAAAAAGTACATACAAAGCCCTGAAGGCAAGAGAGGAAAAGATAGAAATATGACTGCAGTATAAAGTAGGTAGAAGGAATCTGGAGATGACTTTAGATAGAAAGGAAGTAAAGTGAAGTGCTTAAGTTCTTAAATATTGACAGATTTGCATTTGAAACCTGAATCCAAAACACATTGAATGTGTAGTACCAAGCAACTTAGTTTTTTTTCTAAGCCATGATGGTTTTTATCTGAAAAAAATGAACAAAATTTTGCCTATCAAACAGCTTTTGCGTGAGAATTAAATAATATATCAGACTCAAAAGGGAGGCATCTAGTAAGCAGTCAATAAAATACAGCTATTATAGCTCTTATTGAGGGTTTTTCCTCTTAATCACAGGGACTGTGCCTTGCCACATTCCAAAAGAAATCAAGAAAATGTTTTTTGAAGCTCTTTGTACTTCCAAGATTGTATATTGTCACTGCTGATAATTGTAAATAATATCATATTTCAAGCACGCTTTTTAGTCATATTTGTCTAATGGAGATCATTTCCACTGGAAATATTAGGTCTTACCAATACTGAATGCTCATATCTAAACTATACATTTCCTCCTTGAAGAGAGTTGTTGGTGCATATGCTGCATGTTTCCATGAACTACCGGTTTTTTTCTCTTCCTTTAATTTTAATTCCAGTATAGTTGACATATAGTGTTATATTAGTTTCAAGTGTGCCATATAGTGATTCAACAATTCTATACATTACTCAGTTCTCATCATAATAAGTGTACTCTTAATCTCCTTCACTTATTAAGTCCCCCACTACCTCCCTTCTGGTAACTATCAGTTTTCTATAGTTAAGAGTAAAAAAAACCAAGAGTTTGTTTCTTGGTTTGTGTGTGTTTTTCCTTTGTTTATTTGTTTTGTTTCTTGAATTCCACAGATGAGTGAAATCATATGGTATTTGTCTTTGACCGAATTATTTCACTCAGCATTATACTCTCTAGATCCATCCAAGTTGTAGCACATCGCAAGATTTCATTCCTTTTTAAAATATTTACTTATTTATTTTGGAGAGAGAGAGAGGGAGAGAACAAGGAAGAGGCAGAGAGAGAATCCCATGCAAGCTCTGTGCCATCAGAGCAGAGCCCGATGTGGGGCTTGAACCCACGAACTGTGAGATCATGACTGAGCCAAAACCAAGACTCAGACACTTAACAGACTGAGCCACCCAGGTGCCCAGGATTTCATTCTTTTTAATGGCTTAGTAATATTCCATTGTGTGTGTGTGTGTGTGTGTGTGTGTGTGTGTGTGTGTGTGTTTGCCTTTGTGTGTATGCAACACCTCTTCTTTACCCATTCATCAGTCAGTTGACACTTGGGCAGCTTCCATACTTTGGCTATGGTAAATAATGCTGCAATAAACATAGAAGTGCATATATCCTTTTGAATTAGTGTTTTCATAAATTTAAGGTAAATACCCAGTAGTGCAATTACTGGGTCATAGGATAGTTCTATTTTTAATTCTTTGAGAAACCTCCATACTGTTTTCCACAATGGGTGCACTTATTTGCATTCCCACCAAGAGTGCATGAGGGTTTCTTTTTCTCCACATTTTTGCCAACACTTGTTTCTTGTGTTTTTTTATTTTAGTCAATCTGACAGGTGCAAGGTGATACCTCATGGTGGTTTTGATTTGCACTTCTCTAATGATGAGTGATGTTGAATATCTTTTTATGTGTCAATTAGCCATCTGTATGTCTTCTTTGCAGGAATGTCTGTTCATGTCTTCTGCCCAAAACCATTGTTTTGTTTTTTTGGTGTTGAGCTTTATAAGTTCTTTATATATTTTGAATACTAACCCTTTATGGGATATGTCATTTGCAAATGTCTTCTTCCTTTCAGTAGATTGTCTTTTAGTTTTGTTGATAGTTTTCCTTACTGTGCAGAAGCTTTTTTCTTAATTTTATTTTTTTAAGTTTATTTATTTTTGATAGGGAGACAGAGAGAGAGAGAGAGAGAGAGAGAGAGAGAGAGACAACGAGTGGGGGAGGGGTAGAGAGAGAGGAAGACACAGAATTCAAAGCAGGCTCCAGTCTCCAAGCTGTCAGCACAGAACCCGACATGGGGTTCAAACCCACAAACTGTGAGATCATGACCTGAGCTGAAGTCAGATGCTTAACCCACTGATCCATCCATGTGCTCCCAGAAGTTTGTTTTTTTTTTTTTTATTTTGATGTAGTCTCAATACTTTATTTTTGTTTTTATTTCCCTTGCCTCAAGAGACATATCTAGAAAATAGTTGCTATGGCCAATGTCAGAGAAATTACTGCCTGTGTTATCTTCTAGGATTTTTATCGTTTCAGGTCTAATATTTAGTCTCTTAATCCATTTTGAGGTTTTTTTTTTTGTACAGTGTAAGAAAGTGGTCCAGTTTCATTCTTTTGCATGCAGCTGTCCAGTTTCCCAGCAGCATTTGTTGAAGAGAATTTTTCCCATTGTATATTGTTTCCTCCTTTGCCAAAGATTAGTTGACTATATAATAATGGGTTTATTTCTGGCTCTCTATTCTGTTCCATTGATTTATGTGTTCACTTTTGTGCCAGACCATACTGTTTTGATTATTTGTTTGATAGAGCTTTGTAGTATAACTTGAAATCTGGGATTGTGATACTTCCAGTTTTATTCTTCTTTTTCAAGATTGCATTGGCTTTTCAGGGTCTTTTGTAGTAGTCCTATACAAATTTTAGGATTATTTGTTCTAGCATAAATTACCAGTTTTCTAAAAACTTTATATAACATTTTAAAATAATTTTGATGCATATTGGTAAAAAATAAATATTTCCTAGGTATAAGTTTTCCTGATGACACTATTTAAAAAAGGAAATAATTTACCATTTTAAAATATTCCAAGACCTCCAAAACACTTCAAATCATCAGGAATTGTAAATCAGAATGACAGTGAGATATCACCTCACACCTGTCAGAATGAATAAATTCAAAAACACAAGAAACAACAAGTATTGTAAAGAATGTGAAGAAAAAGGAACCATTGTGCACTGTTGGTGGGATTGCAAACTAGTGCAGCCACTGTGGAAAACAGTATGGAGGTTCCTAAAATAATTAAAAGTAGAATTACCTTATGATCTAATAATTCCACTACTGGGTATTTACCTAAAGAAAACAAAATCTCTAATTTGAAAATATTCATGCACCCCTATGTTTATTGCAGCATTATTTAAAATAGCCAAGTTGGAAGCAGCCATGTGTCCATTCATACATGTCCATTCACCCTTTAAAAATGAAATATTGCCATTTGCAACAACATGGATGGAACTAGAGGGCATAATGCTAAGTGAAATCAAAGACAAATACCATATGATTTCACTCATATGTGAAATTTAAGAAACAAAACAAATGAAAAAACAAAGAAAAAAAGGGACAACTAAGAGACTCTTTTTTTTTTCAACGTTTATTTATTTTTGGGACAGAGAGAGATAGAGCATGAACGGGGGAGGGGCAGAGAGAGGGAGACATAGAATCGGAAACAGGCTCCAGGCTCTGAGCCATCAGCCCAGAGACTGACGTGGGGCTCGAACTCACGGACCGTGAGATCGTGACCTGGCTGAAGTCGGACGCTTAGCCAACTGCACCACCCAGGCGCCCCAAGAGACTCTTAACTATGGAGCACAAACTGGTTGTTGCCAGAGGGGAGAAGTATGGAGGGATCAGCGAAGGGGATTAAGGAGGAATGCACTTATCATGGTGAGTACTGTGTAATGTATATAACTAATGAATCATTATATTGTACACCTGAAAGTAACACTGTGTGCTAATTACACTTGAATAAAAAAATTCCATTATACAATTAAAGATAGTATTCCAGTAAGAAAAAAAAAATATTCCAAGGAATTACTAGTTCCCTGAAAATTCTACTATCAGTAAGTTCTTCATCCTTCTTGTCTGTATTAATATCATGAATAAAGATTCTACCAGTGGGACTTTGCTCAGTGATGTTTGTAGTCAGTATTAAGTCTGAGACTACCAGCAAGCTAAACAAATTTAATTAATTATTGACTAATTATTTGTTGTATTTCTGAAAGACATGCCCAGTTCTGGGCATCACTCAGATAAAGAAACAAGAATGCTAAAGACAATGACAGAAAAAGATTGCACAATTCTATAAGAGTAAATCTCACCATCCCTGGTGACAGTTTTAAGAGAGGATTACTACTGGCCAGGGCTTATGTTTCTTTCCATCGAGAAAAGAAATGCGAACTTCTAGAAAAATGCCAAAGGTATTGATGATCTCACAAACCAGGAGGGAAACTACTATCCTGAGGGATAACATCCTTTTCTTGGTACAACTGTCAAAGGAAAATAAGAATGTCTTCAAATGGTTAAGTTAAAGATAATATGCATAGTATATAAAAAAATAGGTTTTGGAATTAGTCTTGTGTTTAATCTCAGATTCCCAGTTTACTAGCTTGCTTTCTTCAGCTATAAAATATGAATAATAAAGGCATTTGGCTCTTATGATAATTGGGTACACTAAAGGAGATAATCAAAGGGGGGCACTTATCAGAGTGTATGGTACACAATAAATACTTAATAAGTGTTATTTTTATTACTTTAAATAACAATGACTTTAAACAAATAGCAAGACAGACTAATGCTGCTATCTGGGTCAGCTCATAGCTGCTCAGTAAATCTGGACCTGAGGCAGAATCAGTTTATGGGCCAACAAGTCAGTATGGCAACTCTAGTTTATGGTGAAAACATAATCTGCACCAATCAAGATTCATCAGTGTCAATATCCTAGGGGTGGATCATAGTCTCTGCCAAATCTGGAGTCTCAGCTAGTCTGCTTTTGTTCTTACCATGTGTGTATTGGGTAAGATCTCAGTGCAGCACAGGGATATAGGGTATTTATAAGTTGACAAAGTTTAGAATCCTGATGCTCCAGAGCACTTAATCACACTTAAGAAAATTAGCTAATAGTGAGGCATAGGCCTACTCTGTCCCAAATTTTTGTCAACCATCTGGATGAAAAGCTAAATGGCAGCCTGGTGCAAAGGGAAAAAAAAGAGAGAGAGAGGCAAACCAAGAAAGAGACCCTTAACTATAGAGAACAAATTGATAGTTAACAGAGGGGATGTAAGTGAAGAAATGGGTTTAATAGGTGATGGGGATTAAGGAGTGCACTTGTGATGAGTACCGAGTGTTATATGGAAATATTGAATCATCATATTGTACACCTGAAATTAATATTACACTATGTCAACTTACTGGAATTTACATAAAAACTTAAAAAAAATAAGAAATAAATAAAGAAATAAATGACAGCCTAGTCAAATCACCAAATTACACAAAACAATATAGCACATTTGTTAAGGGAATGGGTTTGGAGTTACCTAGGTGTGGATTTAGTTCTGTTTAATCCCCCAAACCATCCCTACTACTTTAGAGTTGTGACTCTGTCCATTATTAGCTGTGTGACTACAGGCAGGACACTTAACCTCACTTGGAAAATGGAAGTGGTCCTAGAATCCACTGAATAATTTTTTTGGGAATATGACATGAGACTCTGGGTGAAATCTTTTCTCCTTGTGCCTCACACATGTTAAGGACACAATAAAAGTGATTCTTATTGTGCATGTACACACACACATGGAAGCATGCATGAATATAGCTTCATGGTTAGCATAGAAAAATATAAATAAATCAAGTTGTTCATAGCCCTCCCCATTTGTTTCTTGGGGAGAGGGAAGCAGGAAATATAATTAAGAAAGGGGAAAAGACAGAAATAAAGGGACATAAGATTCAAAGTGCTGGGAAGAAAGGGTAGTTGGATCTCAGTAGTAGAGAGTAATAGAGAGAGAGTATGAAACTAATAAAAGAACTCAGCTGTTATATCCTGTTCTATTTGGAAAGCTATCTCCTTTGTGCCTAATTTACCTGCTCCCTACTCATCTCAAGCTCTGGTAAACTCATAGACACCAGCTAGCAGATAATCCAGGCTGACCTCCAAAAGTCATGGATTAATAAAGTTATGTGGGAAAAATGAAATATAACAAACTCTAAATAGGATGCTTTTAAGCACTAGCTGTTGAAATGTCTTAATGTTCATGTCATTGTCTCCTGCTAAGACTTATGTTAAACTCTGAATAATGGAAATTTAGAAACCCTAAATGTATTTATTGATAATAATGAAAAAATATTCAATTGGTTAGCTTTACAAAACAAGGAATACCAAGAAATGATTATTATTTTCTATTCAGCATTTCAGATTCTTACATCTCTGCATAACCACATGTTAATATAGGCAAGACCACCCAATCCAAAATATGTCAACAATTAACACCACATTCAGTTTTCAGCAAAACACAAATTTAACATTTGCACCACTGACTAAATCAATTTCATTTACACAACTAAGCATATTTATCAAGTGATTCAATCATCCACACTATATTGTAATTTCTTTTTTATTGGTCCACAAGCGAATCCTTCTAAGAGGTAGGAAAAAGCATTTATGTCAAAGTTGGGGAAGGGAAAAAAATAAGAACATAAGTCAATGTTTCTAAGTGATTAACAAATAATTAGTTTCACATTTAAATTTATCTAATGTTAAAGTCAAGTTTATTAAATGTTTCCAAATCAAGTTATATTTGCATTGAGCACATAATTGCTATGTGTTTAATGGTGTCCAGTCTTCTAAAAGTTATCCATCTTGTTGAAGAGAAAATATAGATAGGAACAGACACTTGATCAAGTATGAGAATGTTTAGCATAGCCTCTAAGTGTTATATAGGAAACCAAACATGGGAGGGAAATTTTGAACTATAAGAAGTTTTAACGAAGAAGAAATTAAATGAATTGGGTTATGGAAAAGGGGGTAGGCTCTGGATTTAAAAAGGTGAAACTGTCATTTCATGTGGTTAGGACAGCATGTACAAAGGCACAGATGAAAAACATTCTAGTACTTTGAAAATTTTAAGTTTCATATTATGTATAATTAAAGGTAAAGCTAGACAGATAAGTTGATACTGCCTATAAATGCAATCATTTATTTATTCATTCAAAATTCCCTCATTCAATACTGAAGATTCCTACCATAACCATCTTGAATTATAGAGTTTATGGAAATCTGGTTCTCATATTGCCACTGAAACCAATGTCTCAGAGACTATTTAAGACTTAATTATAAATAATTGTAATTTTTTTAGTTTTTATTTGAAATATCTGCAGCTTTTGGCAATGTTGCTTTCACCATTATTTTTGTAATTCTCTTTTCCTTTGGCTCTTGGCATAAGGAAATCCATGTTTTCCACTTACTGTTGGGAGTCTTTCAATTATTTAGGTATCAGCCTTCTCTTATTTCACCATACACATTCTACTGGTCATCTTATCTACTCCCACTACACTGTACGCCACTTAAAGGCAGGGACAATATCAGTGTTCTTCACTTCTATGTCCCCAGGATCATTGACAAACATGGAGCTAAGGACTCAATTAAATATATATTGAATATATTAAGAAAAAGAAAAGCTTCAAGTAACCTCTATACTGGTTATTTCCAAATACGCAATTCCAATATCATTTTCTTTACTAAACTCAAGGCCCATAGCTTAAATTGTCTAATATAATTCATTCAACAAATATTGTGTGTTTATAGTAATAAAGCAGGTTTCTAAGCTATCGTGATACAATGGTGAATAAAGAGAAAAATGTTCTTACCTTATGGAATTTATATATTAGGTATATTAAACTAATTTAGAGTCCCGTCTGTAAAATGGTGGTAATAATATTGTCTGATTCATTTGATGTTTTAAAGTTTAAATTAGATAATAAAAGCAATTCAATTAGACATAATAAGGAGACAAAGATTATTGTCAATTACTGGAAATTATTATTTAATTTTTTAATTGGAAAAATGGTACAAGAATAAGTTGAAATAACTGTTATTTACTCCATACTCTGTATCACATTCATTTATGCGCCAGGTACCGTCTTGTGTCCTTTGGCATTTAAAGACAGCTAAGATTTCATCCTTCTGAAGAAAATTAGATTCCAGTAAAAGGCAGAGACAAACTATAGATGCAGATTTTAT
Source organism: Herpailurus yagouaroundi (assembly GCF_014898765.1). Lineage (NCBI taxonomy): Eukaryota > Metazoa > Chordata > Mammalia > Carnivora > Felidae > Herpailurus > Herpailurus yagouaroundi. The sequence goes on from NW_024420481.1 coordinate 6,496,521, forward strand.
TTAAATTTTAGTGTAGCAGTATATATCTTCCTTGATTTACATTGGAGTTACATTATGATAAGCCCATGATAAGTTGAAAATTTCATAAGTCAAATGCATTGAATACACCTAACCTACCTAGCACCATAACTTAGCCTAGCCTCCTTTAAAAGTTCTCAGAACACTTACATTAGCCTATAGTTTGGAAAAAATCATCTAATGCAAAGCCTATTTTATAAGAAAGTGTTGAATAGCTCATGTAATTTACTGAATACTGTAGTGAAAGTAAAAAACAGAATGGTTGCATGGGTATAGAACAGTTTTAAGTATATGGGTTGCTTACCCTCATGATCTTATGGCTTACTGGCAGTTGCAGCTTGCTATCTACCCAGCATCACAAGAAAGTACTATACAATGTATTGCTATCCTAGAAAAATATTAAAATTCAAAACTGGAAGTACTATTTCTACTGAATGTGTATTGCTTTCACACCATCATAAAGTCACAAAATTGTAAACTGAATCATTTAAATCAGGGACCGTCTGTATATAGAAACATTTCTTCAATCAGCCATTTGATACTGATTGAGCATCTCACTATGCCAGGCATTGTTCTTAGTACACAAGATGCAGAAGTAGACGAAAATAGATCAACCTTATGTTATAATTTAATACCTACTAAAGTATGTTAATAATGAAGAAAAATGAATCCAAGTAAGAATTTAAATAATTTTTCTCTAATTTGTTCTTGAATACAAACCAGTCTTGATCTGCATACTCCACACAACCTCTTCTGTTTCCATTTTACTTTTTAGGACTTGTTATACTTTTGGGGGTTGCTGTTCCAAGAGCATATATCTTTCCCAATGAGCCTCCAAAGTTTTCTGGTGATTAAAGTTTACCAAATGGATGGATGGATGGATGGACAGATTGATTAGATAGATAAATGTATAGAAAGATAGATAATGATGATAGATGATAGATAGATAGATAGATAGATATGATATGATAGAATTCAGGCAATAATCACTATTACAAAGGAATGGCTGTCCAATTATCTGATTGATACATACCCTGGATATCTGGATATCCTACACCTGGATACAGGTGGCATTTGTAGAAAATTAAAACAAAATGAGTTTCTTGACTTTTTAAAATTATGTCATATTTCATAGATAAGCCATCAAGTATTTCCATAACCTTTGTCATTAGCATTATAAGTACTGGAAGTTCCAATTATGGTAACAGGCTGTTAACCATTTTTCGTTATGCCTTTCGATCTTTCATGTCTTCTTGAATATTTCAGTGGAAATTTGAAATTGATTTTCTCTTTGATAAGAATCTCTTTCTGTTCTCATACCATAGTCTTCCCTATTGTTCTAATGTACCTGCTTGCACAAATGGAAGAAATGCACATTTCACTTAGCTAAGTTACAGTGTGATGTCCTTTATTTTAGTAATCCTTTAAAAATTCTACTTGCAAAGGGCAAAGTGAGTAAAGTTGATGTATATATATTAACTATAAGATACTTCATTTACATTCTACCTGTTTTAGGTTATTTCACTTTTTCACTTTAGTGGGAACTAAATTTCAACAAAAGAAAATGAAAGTAAATAATGTTTCTCAATTGGATGTAGAAAGGCTTTTAAAGAAAGAAATCATCTTGAAGTGAAGAGAGAAGGCAAAAGCAATAATGTTTTTATTAGGAATGATACTTGCTTACTTATGACTACCTCCGTTAATGTCTACTCTGATGCATAATAGAAGCAAACTGCCTAGAATTTTTCAAATATATTGCAAGAGATAAGCACAAAGGGTCATCAAATAAGTATGCACCACCTAAGCTTTGCATGAAAATGTCTTTTATATTTAATAAAAAATAAATATAATTCTGAAGTATAATGAGCAACATGGAGTTATTGGGTATGAATATTTATATGTTCTTTCTTCTATGGAAATGTGTAGTTTTGTTTCAGATATAAAAATTGAGATTTTAAAAATTGCACCAGAAGTAGATTAATGTAACAGTCATTCATAGATATCTTATTAAGTATAATTTTCCTATAATATATGCAACATGAGAGCAAGAATTTATCTTTTTTCCTGCTGCTATATTCCTAGAGTTTAAAAGAATGCTTGACAAATGGTAGGCATCCAGTAAATATTTGCAAAGTGAATGAAACATGGAAGATAGGAAAGGAGGGAGGGAAGGAGACCTGATGTACTGTGGAGTTAGTATAATTTTCAACCCATATCTTATATATGCAAAGTATTCCTCTCTAGTTCTTTCTCAGATCAATAGTGGGCAAGGCTCTATGTTTTCTGGTCAATTGTAACACTTTAAATATCCACAATAAGAGGGCAATCAAGGTTCAGAAATTCTTTTAATGACTTATCATAGATCTAAATAACTTGAATTTACTTCGACTATTTTTCAAGACAGGTTTATATGATATTTGGTAAAACAATTTCCCTTTTTAGGTATGATAAGTTTTGATAAACATCTAACTACTGTAATACTGATATGAAACATTTTTATCATCCTAAAAAATATTCCATTTGCAGTAAATCCTCATTTGTCACCTCCACTCTTGACAATAACTGACTGTTTATGTATGGCCCCTATAGTTTCACCTTTTCCCAAATGTCATATAAATAGAATCATGTAGTATGGAATTTTTGAGTTGACCTCTTTCATTTACCATAATGCATTTGAGATTCACTCATATTGTAGTTCACCCCTTTCAATTTCTGAGTAGTATCCCATTGTATGAATATACCACAATATGTTATTCTTTACCAATTGATGTACTTTGTGGTTGTTTCCAGTTTTTGACTTAATGAATAAAGCTGTTAGAAACATTTTCACACAACTCTTTGTATAGACATATGTTTTTATTTCACTTAATACTAATTGGGGTAGAATTGTTGGGTCATATGCTTTATGTATCTTTTACATTATGAAAGACTGCCAAAAAGTTTCTAAAGTAGTTGTACACTTTTGCATTCCTTTCACTGATATATGAGAATTACAGTTGTTCTGCACCTTCATCAACACTTTACAATGTTAGGAGTTTTTATCTTTAATCATTCCAGTTGGTATGTAGTGATATCTTATTGGGGTTTTAATTTGCATTTCCCCACTGACAAATCACATTGATCATTTTTATATGTGCTTATTTGACATCCGCATATTTGCTTTGATAAATTGTTCAAATCTCATTCACAGTTTGTTGTGCTGTTTGATTGTTTGTTATTGACTATGAGAATTATTTTCATATAATGGATACAAGACTTGCCTCACATATGTGTGTTGTAAATAATTTTTCCAGCCTATGAATTCTCTTGTCATTTCCTAAACAGTCTTTCAAAGAGCAGAAACTTTTAATATTGATGATATCCAATTTATCATTTATATTCTATTATGATTCATGACCTCTGTGTCATATCAAAGAAATCTCTAACTCCAGTTCACAAAGATTTTTTCTTGTATGCTTTCTTCTGTAGTCATTTGTCAGGTTATTAGCAAATAAGACCTCCAAATTTTTGTCTGCTTGCAATACTATTACTATCAATAGGCCTATTAAGCATTCAGAATTTTTAATAAATCATCATGGATCAGAAGTTTTGGAATTTACTTGGATTCTTTTTTTATTCTTTTCATATTTTCATCCTATGTGAAATATATATTAAATATATTTTACAGTTAATAAATCATATTAAACTATATTTAATATTATTTATATAAAATTTAAGTATCATTAATAGACATGAAGTTCATGAGAAGAGGGGCAATCATTTTTTTTTACTGTACTCTACAAGATTCAGACCAAATTTGACACAATTTTCAGTTAAGATAAGCTAGATTACTCTGAGGCCACAAACAATTTTTCATGGTTTCTTTGGCACTGATTCTCATTAAAATTGAATAGGCTTATTATATATTTGTTTCCAGTCAGGTACATGTGCTGATGGCTACACCCATTGGTATTTTCTAGATAGTATCTTTACATTTGTTATATTCCTTCACTTTCTTATTCCCATGCATTTGTCCACATAATTGCAGAGATTTTGTGCCAGTCAGGTTGTGGTGGAAAAGCCAAATATTTAATTCCTTTTCCCTGAGTCATTGTGTCAATTGGAGGAATTCACTGGATACCAGCTTAATCAGTTGAAAGGTTTTAACACTGGGAATTACAGCTAGAATTTCAATTTGATTCTACCCACAAAAATGATTTAAATGGGTCTTTGTAATTTAAAGGATTTATCAATTTTAGTGTTTGCACAGAAATAAGAGAAGATGCAGTGAAGAGGGTAAAAAAAAATAAAATTGTTTCACATTATCCCATCACTCCTCCACCAAGCCTTGGTAGCCCAGCATGGACAGAAACACTTTCCTTTTGGAATAAAGGGAAGTGAGTATTTGACTTTACTGAAAACCCCAGGACCAGGTCTGAACAAGCACCAGGCCACGCCCCTACAGACCCAGACTCCTGGACTTTTCCAGCACTAGGACAACTACCACAGCCCCAAGCTCCTGGCACACCTGACTGCCAGGCCAATTCTTATGGCCTTACCAATTCCTATGGCCTCAGGCTCTTAGCCCACCCTATCACTGGGTGAGGCCCCATAGCCCCAGACTCTAGGAGGACTCTTGCAGACCCAAGCTCCAAGCCCACCCTAATGCCAGGTTGGACACAATGTGCTTTTCAGGTAGTCACAAGTAGCCATTTTACTTATAGTGTGTCACTGAACAACATGGCTCTCTATCTTTCAAGCTTCCACTCTTTCTTATATAGCCTGCCACTTAATCTCTAAGTCACTGCCACATATTTTAGTTTTGTGTGAGTGTGTATGTGTGAAAGCAGCACCACACTTCTGTAACAATTTCTTCATCAATCAAGATATACTAGGTTATGTTGTAGTAACTAATAACAATATAATTTAAATGAATTAAAATATATTTTTACCTCTTGCCCATGTTATATGTGCACAGTGGGTTGTGTGGGCTCTCTAATTTTGTCCTTACTCTGGGATCCAGACTGATGGAGCAACCAGTCTAGAATAAATCTGGTCATTATGGAAAAGGGTAAAGAGAGATCATGTTGCATTGTATTCTAGCTTTGAATTTTTACTTTGAAGTGACATACACTATTAACATTGGCAATTCATTGGTCAAGGTAAGTGACATGGACAAACTGCAAGGGAGTAGGAAAATAAAATACTACCACATGCCCCAAGGAGAATGATAATATTCACTGATCAGCACTAATTACTATCCAGTTATCATCTCCACGTCTTGTTATAAGATTTTAAAAGAAAAAAAAAATTAAGCTTTTAATGGGGACATGGAGAAATGTGAATGTGACCTGACAGTAATGAGATGGGACACCTGGATGGCTCAGTCGGTTAAACATCCAATTTCGGTTCAGGTCATGATCTCACGGTTCATGGGTTCGAGTCCTGCATTGGGCTCTCTGTTGACAGCTCAAAGCCTGGATCCTGCTTCAGATTCTGTGTCTCCCTCTCCCTCTGCCCCTCCCCTGCTCATGCTCTGTCTCTCAAAAATAAATATATTTAAAAAATTTAAATATAGTAATGAGAATTAACATAATTTGTATGAAGAACAGAAGTAATGTTTTACCAAAAAAGAAAGGGCATAGTTGCAATATCCAAACATATGAAGAATTATGTTCAATAAAATAGACTGGTAAGTAGGGGTGCCTGGGTGGCTCAGTGGGTTGAATTTCTGACTTCAGCTCAGGTCATGATCTCAAGGCTTGTGGGTTCGAGCCCTGCATTGGGTTCAGTGCTGACAGCTCAGAGCCTGCAGCCTGTTTCAGATTCTGTGTCTCCCTCTCTCTCTTCCCCTCCTTCACTCACACTCTCTTTCTCAAAAATAAACATTAAAAAATTTTAAAAAATAGACAGGTAAGCCAATAAATAGGTATGGATCTGTGACAATCAAAAAACACATGCCACATCTGAAGATATTATATTTTTAAACAATCTGGCACCAAAAAAAAATAACAAAATGGATTTTTTTTTTCAGATCAAATTGATACCACTGGCTGCCAATTTGGAACTCTTGTAAATTTTCTGAGAAATCATTTCCACTTTTGGTTATTTTGCTCCCCCTTCTCTGGATCTTCTGCAGTGCCAGTTGTTAATTTTTTATTTTGCTTTGTTTTATTTTGTCATTCTTTTTTTTTTTTTTTTTTTTTTTTTTTTTTTTTTTTTTTAGAGAGTGAGAGCTAGTGAGCGAGCATGAGATGGAGAAGGACAGAGGCATAAAGAGAGAACATTCTGAGCAGGCTCTGTACTGAGCATGGGACTTGATCCCACAACCCTGGGATCATACCTGAGCCAAAATCAAGAGTCATATGCTCAACTGACTGAGACACCCAGGCGCCATATATTTTGTCATTCTTTTTTAAAATGGTTACACATTCAGTCATTTTGACTAATTTTAAACCATACTAGTCTTATGCATTGAGCATAAGTAACTCCTAAAATAATTATCAAACTGGAAAAATCACATCCTTAAGGTAAATGTAAAGGAAGACAACAATGGCAAAAAATATTATTTATATAGTAGCTGAATTTTTTGAAAAATATTATTTCTAGGAACTATGGGCTAAATATTTTATTTCCACTTTCCAATGAAATCATAGAATAGTTAGTAATTTATAAAATATGGTAACAGAAGTTAGTCAATCTATATGCTAAAAGAAAAGTAGCAAAGAATTACCTGTCAAATCAGGAAACAAACACTGACCTACAGGGTGGAGGGGGACACAATCAAATCGGAAAACCATTTCAAAGCAGGTATTTATTTTCTGATTATGGAAATATGGTAAAATATGGTAAAAATTAGGTCAAAGGCAAAAGTTACAGGAGTAAAAGTAATCTGATACCAGTTGGCTAATGACCACCTAGGGAAAACCTGTTATCCAGAAATGAAACAAATAAATATTTATAAAGGCATGCGACTGCCACTTGTTTTTATGCAAAAAAAGTTTAAGCAAGACATACTTTATAAAATAAGTCATGTTGGGCTGTCCTTAGGCTTAAAACTTCATGTTTCATATCCTTTGTTCAAAAAAATAGGGAATGACAAAGGAGGTTAAAATAGCAAGGAATGGTTCATGAATCATTTCACTTTCTTAAACTTTATTATGGTTTGAAATTTTTGTAATGTTAACAGCAAAAGAAAATCATATATAATTTTTGAAGCGTAATTGAAATATAAATTTCTAAATCACAATACAGGAAAAAATTGACAATTTTTTAAAGATTGAAGAAAAAGATGAAAGTGTAAGATAAAGCTGGTGATTTTGATAGTTATAACGTAAAGAGCTCTAACAATTCAGTCCAAATGAAATTAATTCTTTTGTCCTTCACATATACGGTTTTCTTAGAGAGGGTATAGCTCAGTGGTAGAGGATTTGACTGCACATATATGGCTTTCTTAAGCATTTCTTAGTCTTCCATGAGTTTAAAATTGAAAACCCTCTTTTGTTATGTTTGTCAGTCAGAGTACTGACACTGAGAAATGAAGATTATTTAGAGCCATTTTGAGAATATAAGAAGAGAAGAAAATAATGAATGAGATTTCCACCCTCTGTCATCTAACAAATCCAAAAGGCCACAGTCTATAGAAAATAAGAAGCCATTTGTCACAATGAGACAATGAAGAAATATCTCTTACTATTTAGTGTTTGGAATGCATGTTCAGGGTGTATGAAAGATTGTTTTGTCTACTGGATGGAGAAAACATCCTGTTGCATCTCCTGATTTTGAATCCAAATCAGTATTTCCTGTATAATGAGAAAATATTGATATTGAAAGAAAAGTTTAATACCTGTCTTAGAGAACACCTGTCTCAAAAGAATATTTACAATGTATTGTTATGCATTGGGGAAATAATAATATATTATGTATTTAAAGGTGTATAACAAAGCAGAGTCATATTCATGTAAAAAAAAGACGCAAGTTAAATTGAACTCCGATATAGCAAATTTACAAAATATTAAGATGTATTTTATAAAACAGATTCTGGAAAATTTTATACAGGTATGTTTTGCTGCAAATATAGGCAATTATAGTAAATAAATACAGGAAAATCTTCGTAGCTGACTTGCCATGATATCTTTGGTAAGTCACAAAATTCTTTTCATATCAATTTTTTCAGTTGTGTTATGGAGATAAATATAGCTACCATGTATAATATATACTTTGAAATACTATTTTGAGGATTATATGAATAATATAATTTGTAAATAGGAAAATAGCTTTTAAATGATCTAGTTCACCACCATCTAGCAGTATGTTAAAACTGTGTCTGGTTGCCTGGGTGGCTCAGTTGGTTAAGCATCCAACTTCGGCTCAGTTCATGATCTCACGGCTCATGAGTTGGAGCCCAGCATTGGGCTCTGTGCTGACAGTTCAGAGACTAGAGCCTGCTTGGGATACTGTGTCTCCCTCTCTCTCTGCCCCTCCTCCACTCATGCTCTGTGTCTCCCACTGTCTCAAAAATAAAGATTTAATTTTTTTTTAAGAACTATATCAAATTTTAAGTGATTTACCTAAGGAATCCAGGTGTTCATTTTGTATTGATATTTCTCCTGTTGTCTATTGATAAGACACATTGACTCATGTGGAAATATACTCCAAAGGAAAAATAAGGAAGGATACAAATTTAGATGTATATGAGTTAAAATAGTAATAATAGCAACAATGATAACACTGATACTTAAGACATATTTGTCCAAAGAGTTTTAGAGTTCTTTTGGTGGAAAGAAGGACAAAGTCCTAAGAATGTAAAAACACTTTTTATTCCAGATCAGTCAGCTTGAATGGAGGACAATAGTTAGTGGTTTAAAAAGAGGATGTAAAACTGTGCCCACAAGTATCCCATGGCAACATTTTATGCTTCCAAATTTTGACCAATGTGTAAAATATACCTTTTTTCTTACTAAATAAGCATGATCTTATAGAACATATTGTCAAACTAAATAATGATTATACATTTCTTAAAACATCAAGATACTTTGTCTTATATGAATACAAGAAGGAGAAGTCAGGGCATTAAACAGCTTTAAACAAATATTGGCAACGTACCTAAGACTCACAAAAGGAATAGTAAAATTATTGGAGCTGCTCTGACAAACATCATGAGACATCATATTGTAATAGTCTTGATATTATCATAATTATTGATTGTTAAAAATTGTTTTGAGTATTTTTAATCCCTTCGTAAATGCTACCAATTTTTTTCCCAATTACCCTTTAAAGAGAAAAATTAAGTTGGCAATCACTGGCTTATAATACCTCTTTTTGGAAATATATTCTACTACTCAATTTGCATACAAACCAGAATTATTTTTTGTTGGCATTTTATACTCTTGATTGATGGATCAGCTAGCCAGTTGTGCTCTTTTATGAATAACGTGCATGACTGGTTCATTGAGAAGAGTATATTAGGTGGTGAGACATCTGAGATTACCTTCTGTCTTCCTTTTGCTCATTGTACTTTATTGACCAATCTATGCAAGAAAATGGACAAGTCAATAAAATGTCACCATAACATTAAAGTTTATTCTCCATCTTTGCAATATTTTTGGCTCAAGATGCAATGAGGTGTTGTTTGAGGTCTTGTGTGAATATTGTTTTGATTCAGAAGAAATTATTCATCTTTTCTTTGTGAGATGGGAGACACAAAAGTATTAAAAAGACTGAAAGACCCTATCAGGGAATTAGCAAAATCACAAAGCACTGCTTTGTTGCGTAAAAATAAGCTTTTGTCACCTTCAGTCGGAAAAATGTGGATTAGAACAAAATATCTTATGGCTCAAAGAATGCTAATAAAACTAAACTAGAGAAATAATAGTGATGAAACTTATGACTCATATAAACATCAAAAATAAAAGCTGTTATTTTTTGTCCCTTGCTTTTTTGAATTAGCCTCATAATTTTCATTTCAGTGTATTCCAAGTTTCTTTCATGTTAGTTATTGTGAATAAAATGATTAACTTAAATTGTTGATATTAGAGCTAGAAGTTAGGATTGGTTGCTAAAAGATGAATAACATTTACAATTTATAAAAGAGAAAGAATTACTGCAAGTCGAGAAAATGAGTAAAAATGGGGTTTGTTAAATAAAATATATATTGGACAGAGTAGCTAGACCAGTGTTCTAAAGTAAATTTAACTAAAATTGTTTCTTAAAGACCTGTAGAAAAGTGTCCATATATTAAGCAAATTGCAATTTACTCAAAATTGCAAATTGCCTTATTTACCATTTTTTAAATAACTAGAATGGATAAGGTAGAATATTTTAAATAATAACTAAATTTTAGATCCCTTTAACAGTATGTTAAACTTATGATAAATTAGTTTGGAAATTCTCAAGGGAAATTCATTCTATGTGCATACAGATTTTACATCAAATCAATGACAGAATGCATGTTTCTTCATTATAATGATTCCACACTTTACTACACTTGACACAATGCTGGACCTAGAACACTATTTTGGCTAATTTAAAAGAAATCACCTCCAAATTCATTTATAGGGTTCCAAAATCTTCTGTAGTCCAGTCTACTCCGTCTCAAAATCAGTCTATAGGCTACTGTCATGAGCAGAAGGGTAACAACAAAGTTAACTCATATGTTTGGCCTCATCCAGCCAAAATCTGATACCCAATTTACCTTTACTCTAAGGCTACCTGGTTAGTGTCAGGAAGTGTCTCCAGTTTTTTCCTTAGAAATCTACTGCTTATCATCCAGGTAAAAAGTTTGAATTGTTCGAGCACACTAGTATGTACATAGTATACAGCATATTTCCTCAATATATGGGACAAAGAAAGAGCTCATTTCCAGGAAAAAGAAAGTCCTAATGGCATTTTTCTGTGTCACTTGGATTACCATACAGCTGAATTGACCAAACCCAAATAAATCTATATTTGTCTTTAGTTCATTGCATGTAGCAATGCATGTAGTAACTCAAGGAAAGAACCCATGCTTTGGAACTTAGTGAAAATATGTTTGAGATAAAATAAAATGAAGTTTTTATAATAATTAGCTTTCTGTATTATTTACATATCCAAAGATTGTACCCCCATAGGTCATAATTTGAACATTTGACCTTCCACTTATAACATTTATGGTATCTAAAATATCCATCTCCTTCTACAAGAACAGAAAAAAAACTTAAATAAGTATGTAATATTTTAATATACCAAGCTCTGCATTATGCTGGTTTCTGTATAGACTTTGAAGTTATTTTCTAGAGACTAATGCATATTCAAAGTAAGAGACCAGAGGGATTCAGAAGGAAGATGGCTGCATAGGAGGACGCTGGGCTCACCACGCGTCCTGCTGATCACTTAGATTCCACCTACACCTGCCTAAATAACCCAGAAAACCGCCAGAGGATTAGCAGAATGGAGTCTCCGGAGCCAAGCGCAGACGAGAGGCCCACGGAAGAGGGTAGGAAGGGTGGTGAGGTGGTGCGCACTCCAGGGACTGGCGGGAGGGAGCTGGGGCGGAGGGGCGGCTCCCCAGCCAAGCAGAGCCCCCGAGTCTGGCTGGCAAAAGCGGAGGGGCCTGACTTAGCGTCTGGGAGGTCATGAGTTAACAGCTCTGCTCAGAAAGCGGGAAGGCTGGAGGACAAAGGGAGGGAGAGCTGCTGAGCCCCCGGACAACAGAGCTCAGTTTGGTGGGGAACAAAGGTGCTCGCCAGCGCCATCTCCCCCGCCCATCCCCCAGCCAAAATCCCAAAGGGAACCAGTTCCTGCCAGGGAACTTGCTCGCTTCGTGAAAACACCCAACTCTGCCCTTCTGCAGAGCCAAACCTCCAGCAGCAGATCTGACTCCCTCCCACTGCCACAGGGCCCCTCCTGAAGTGGATCACCTAAGGAGAAGCGAGCTAAGCCTGCCCCTCCTGCCCCCGTGAACCTTGCCTACCCACCCCAGCTAAGACGCCAGATCCCCAGCACCACAAGCCTGGCAGTGTGCAAGTAGCCCAGACAGGCCACGCCACCCCACAGTGAATCCTGCCCCTAGAAGAGGGGAATAGAAGGCACACACCAGTCTGACTGTGGCCCCAGCGGTGGGCTGGGGGCAGACATCAGGTCAGACAGCGGCCCTGCCCACCAACTCCAGTTATACACCACAGCACAGGGGAAGTGCCCTGCAGGTCCTCACCATGCCAGGGACTATCCAAAATGACCAAGCCGAAGAATTCCCCTCAGAAGAATCTCCAGGAAATAACAACAGCTAATGAACTGATCAAAAAGGATTTAAATAATATAACAGAAAGTGAATTTAGAATAATAGTCATAAAATTATTCACTGGGCTTGAAAACAGTATAGCTGACAGCAGAGAATCTCTTGCTACAGAGATCAAG
>NW_024420481.1:6533910-6578113 GCF_014898765.1 Herpailurus yagouaroundi
GAAACTGATCCCATTCACAATTGCACCAAGAAGCATAAAATACCTAGGAATAAATCTAACCAAAGATGTAAAGGATCTGTATGCTGAAAACTATAGAAAGCTTATGAAGGTAATTGAAGAAGATTTAAAGAAATGGAAAGACATTCCCTGCTCATGGATTGGAAGAATAAATATTGTCAAAATGTCAATACTACCCAAAGCTATCTACACATTCAATGCAATCCCAATCAAAATTGCACCAGCATTCTTCTCGAAACTAGAACAAGCAATCCTAAAATTCATATGGAACCACAAAAGGCCCCGAATAGCCAAAGTAATTTTGAAGAAGAAGACCAAAGCAGGAGGCATCCCAATCCCAGACTTTAGCCTCTACTACAAAGCTGTCATTATCAAGACAGCATGGTATTGGCACAAAAACAGACACATAGACCAATGGAATAGAATAGAAACCCCAGAACTAGACCCACAAACGTATGGCCAACTCATCTTTGACAAAGCAGGAAAGAACATCCAATGGAAAAAAGACAGTCTCTTTAACAAATGGTGCTGGGAGAAATGGACAGCAACATGTAGAAGGTTGAAACTAGACTACTTTCCCAAACCATTCACAAAAATAAACTCAAAATGGATAAAAGACCTGAATGTGAGACAGGCAACCATCAAAACCCTAGAGGAGAAAGCTTGAAAAGACCTCTCTGACCTCAGCCACAGCAATTTCTTACTTGAGACATCCCCAAAGGCAAGGGACTTAAAAGCAAAAATGAACTCTTGGGACCTTGTGAAGATAAAAAGCTTCTGCACAGCAAAGGAAACAACCAACAAAACTAAAAGGCAACCAACAGAATGGGAAAAGATACTTGCAAATGACATATTGGACAAAGGGCTTGTATCCAAAATCTATAAAGAGCTCACCAAACTCCACACCCGAAAAACAAATAATCCAGTGAAGAAATGGGCGGAAAACATGTACAGACACTTCTCTAAAGAAGACATCCGGATGGCCAACAGGCACGTGAAAAGATGCTCAACGTCACTCCTCATCAGGGAAATACAAATCAAAACCACACTCAGGTATCACCTCACGCCAGTCAGAGTGGCCAAAATGAACAAACCAGGAGACTCTAGATGCTGGAGAGGATGTGGAGAAACGGGAACCCTCTTGCACTGTTGGTGGGAATGCAAATTGGTGCAGCCGCTCTGGAAAACAGTGTGGAGGTTCCTCAGAAAATTAAAAATAGACCTACCCTATGACCCAGCAATAGCACTGCTAGGAATTTACCCAAGGGATACAGGAGTACTGATGCATAGGGGCACTTGTACCCCAATGTTCATAGCAGCACTGTCAACAATAGCCAAATTATGGAAAGAGCCTAAATGTCCATCAACTGATGCATGGATAAAGAAATTGTGGTTTATATACACAATGGAATACTACATGGCAATGAGAAAGAACGAAATATGGCCCTTTGTAGCAACGTGGATGGAACTGGAGAGTGTGATGCTAAGTGAAGTAAGCCATACAAAGAAAGACAGATACCATATGTTTTCACTCTTATGTGGATCCTGAGAAACTTAACAGAAACCCATGGGGGAGGGGAAGGAGAAAAAAAGAGGTTAGAGTGGGAGAGAGCCAAAGCATAAGAGACTCTTAAAAACTGACAGCAAACTGAGGTTTGATGGGGGGTGGGAGGGAGAGGAGGGTGGATGATGGGTATTGAGGAGGGCACCTTTTGGGATGAGCAGTGGGTGTTGTATGGAAACCAATTTGGCAATAAATTTCATATATTGAAAAAAAAAGGTAATGAGAGGATGGAGAACCATGTATCATGCTAATGGCGATCAAAAGAAAGCCAAATTAGCCATACTTATTTCAAACAAACTAGATTTTAAAACAAAGAGTATAAAAAGAGATGAAAAAGGGCATTATACCATAATTAAGGGGTCTATTCATCAAGAAGTTCTAACAATTGTTAATATTTATGCCCCAACTTGACACACCCAAGTATATAAATAAATTCACGAAAAACATAAAGATAATCATGGATAATAATAACATAATAGTAAGGGACGTTAATACCCCACTTACACCAATGGGCACATCATCTAAGTAGAAAATCAAAAAGGAAACAATGGCTTCAAATGACACACAGGACAAGATGGACTTAACAGATATATTCAGAACATTTCATCCTAAAACAACAGAATACACATTTCTTTAGGGTGCACGTGAAATATTCCCCAGAATAGATCACATACTGCATCACAAATCACCCCTCAACAAGTACAAAAAGATCGAGATTATAACATGCATATTTTCAAATCACAATGTTATGAAACTTGAAGTCAACCCCTAGAAAAATATATTGGAAAACCCTCAAATACATGGAGGTTAAAGAACATCCTACTAAATAATGAATGGGTTAACCAGGAAATTAAATAAGTAATTTAAAAAATACATGGATGTAAATGAAAAAAAACAGGACAGTCCAAACCCTTTGGGATGCAGCTCAGGCAGTCTAAGAGGAAAATATATTGAAATCCAGGCCTATTTCAAGAAGCAAGAAAGGTCCCTAAAACAAGCCTAACTTTATACATAAAATAGCTATAAAAGCAGAAAATAAAACCCAAAGCCAGCAGAAGAAGATACATAATATATACTAGAGCAGAAATAAACGATTTAGAAGAAACAGCAACAAAATCAATGAATTTAAGAGCTGGTTCTTTGAAAGTATTAACATAATTGATAAAACCCTAGCAAGACTTATTAAAAAGAAAAAAAGAAAGGACCCAAATACATGAAATCATAAAGGAAAGTGGAGAGATCACAACCAACTCCACAGAAATATCATTGTAAGAGAATACTGTGAAAATTATATGCTAATAAACTGGACAATTTGGAAGAAATGGAAAAAATCCTAGAAACTCACAAAATACCAAAGCTAAAACAGTATGATAGAAAATTTGAACAGACTCATAACAAGCAAAAAAATGGTATCAGTAACCTACAATCTCCCAACTAACAAGAGTCCTTGGTCAGATGGCTTACCATGGGAATTCTACCAGACATTTAAAGAAGAGTTAATAGCTATTCATCCCTAACTGTCCCCAAAAAAATAAATGGAAGGAAAACTTCCAAGCTTATTCTATGAATCCAGCATTACTTTGATTCCAAAACCAGACAAAGACCCCACTAAAAAGGAAAATCATAGGCCAACATCCTGATGAATATGGATGCAAAAATTATCATTAAAATAATAGCAATTGGAATTCAACAGTACATTAAAATAATTATTCTCCATCATCAAGTGAAATTTATTCTTATGCTACAAGGCTGATTCAATATTCACAAATAAATTTACATGATGTACCACATTATTAAAGAAAACATGAGAACAATATGATCCTATCAATAGATCAGAAAATTCATTTGACAAAATACAGCATCCATTATTGATAAAAGCCCTCAACAAAGTATAGAGGGATCATACCTCAACATCATAAAGACCATATGCAAAAGACCAACTGCCATTATAATCCTCATTGGGAAAACCTGGAAGCCTTTTCCCCTATGGTCAGGAACAAGACAAGGAGGCTCATTCTCACCATTACGATTTAACATAGTCCTGGAAGTCCTAGCCTCAGCAATCATACAACAAAAAGTAACAAATGGCGTACAAATTGGCAAGAAAAAAGACAAATTTCAGATGACATGATACTCTGTAGAAAACCCGAAGGACGACACCAAAAATTGCTAGAATACATGAATTAAGGAAAGTCATAGGATATAAAATCAACATAAAGAAATATGTTGCATTTCTATACACCAGTTGTGAAGCAGCATGTTGCCTGAGTTGTTAATGTTAGCCATTCTGACAGGTGTCAAGTGGTATCTCATTGTGGTTTTGATTTGTATTTCCGTGATGATGAGTGATGTTGACCATTTCTTCATGTGTCGGTTGGCCATCTGGATGTCTTCTTTGGAGAAGTGTCTATTCATGTCTTTTGCCCATTTCTTCCCTGGATTATTTGTTTCTTGGGTGTTGAGTTTGATAAGCTCCTTATAGATTTTGGATACTAATCCTTTATCTGATATGTCATTTGCAAATATCTTCTCCCATTCTGTCAGTTGCCTTTTGGTTTCGCTGATTGTTTCCTTCACTGTGCAGAAGCTTTCTATTTTGATGAGGTCCCAGTAGTTCATTTCTGCTTTTGTTTCCCCTGTGTCTGAAGACGTGTTGAGTAAGAAGTTGCTGCAGCCAAGCTCAAAGAGGTTTTTGCCTGCTTTCTCCTCAAGGATTTTGATGGCTTCTGGTCTCACATTGAGGTCTTTCATCCATTTTGAGTTTATTTTTGTGTGTGGTGTAAGAAAGTGGTCCAGGTTCATTTTTCTGCATGTCGCTGTTCAGTGTTCCCAGCACCACTTGCTGAAGAGACTGTCTATTCCATTGGATATTCTTTCCTGCTTTGTCAAAGATTAGTTGGACATATGTGTGTGGCTCCATTTCTTAGTTCTCTATTCTGTTACATTGTGAACGGAGTGTCTGTTCTTGTGCCAGTACCATACTGTCTTGATGATTACAGCTTTGTACTATAGCTTGAAGTAGGGGATTGTGATGCTTCCTGCTTTGGTTTTCTTTTACAAGATGGCTTTGGCTATTCAGGATCTTTTCTGGTTCCATACAAATTTTAGGATTATTTGTTCTAGCTCTGTGAAGAATGCTGGTGATTCTTTGATAGGGATTGCATAGAGTGTGTAGATTGCTTTGGATAGTATTGACATTGTAATAATATTTGTTCTTCCAATCCAGGAGCATGGAATCTTTTTCCATTTTTTTGTGTCTTCTTCAAAGTATTTCATAAGTTTTGTATAGTTTTCAGTGTATAGATTTTTCACCTCTTTGGTTAGATTTATTCCTATGTATTTTATGGATTTTTGTGCAACTGTAAATGGGATTGATTCCTTGATTTCTCTGTCACTTCATTGTTAGTGTGTAGGAATGAACTGATTTCTGTGCATTGATTTTATATCCTGAAACTTTGCTGAATTAATGAATCAATTCTAGTAGTTTTTTGATGGAATTTTTTGGATTTTCTATAGAGAGTATCATGTCATCTGCGAAGAGTGAAAGTTTGACCTCCTCCTGGCTGATTTGAATGTTTTTTTATTTCTTTGTGTTGTCTGATTGCAGAGGCTAAGACTTCCAATATTATGTTGAATAACAGTCGTGAGAGTGGATATCCCTGTCTTCTTCCAGACCTTACAGGGAAAGTTCTCAGTTTTTCCCCATTGAGGATGATATTAGTGTTGGGTCGTTCATACATGGCTTTTATAATCTCGAGGTATGCTCCTTCTATTCCCACTTTCTTGTGGGTTTTTCTCAAGAAAGGATGCTGTATTTTGTCAAATGCTTTCTCTGCATCTATTGAGAGGATCATATGGTTCTTGTCCTTTCTTTTATTGATGTTATGAATCACGTTAATTGTTTTGTGGATATTGAACCAGTCCTGCATCCAAGGTATAAATCCCACTTGGTCGTGGTGAATAACTTTTTTAATGTATTGTTGGAGCCGGTTGGCTAAAATGTTGTTGAGGATTTTTGCATCCATGTTCATCAGGGAAATTGGTCTATAGTTCTCCTTTTTAGTGTAGTCTCTGTTTGGTTTTGGAATCAAGGTAATGCTGGCTTCATAAAATGACTTTGAAAGTTTTCCTTCCATTTCTATTTTTTGGAACAGTTTCAAAATAATAGGTGTTAACTCTTCCTTAAATGTTTGGTAGAATTCCCCCGGAGAGTCATCTGGCCCTGGACTCTTGTTTCTTGGCAGATTGTTGATTACTAATTCAATTTCCTTACTGGTTATGGGTCTGGTCAAATTTTCTATTTCTTCCTGTTTCAGTTTTGGTAGTGTATGTTTCTAGGAATTTGTTCATTTCTTCCAGATCGCCCATTTTATTGACATATAATTGCTCGTAATATTCTCTTATTATTGTTTTTATTTCTGTCGTGTTGGTTGTGATCTCTCCTCTTTCATTCTGGATTTTACTTGTTTGGGTCCTTTCCCTGTTCTTCTTGATCAAACTGTCTAGTTGTTTATCAATTTTGTAAATTATTTCAAAGAACCAGCTTCTGGTTTCATTGTTCTGTTCTACTGTTTTCTTGGTTTCGATAGCATTGATTTATGCTCTAATCTTTATTATTTCCTGTCTTATTCTGGTTTGGGGTTTTATTTGCTGTTCTTTTTCCAGCTCCTTGAAGCATTAGGTTAGGTTGTATATCTGAGATCTTTCTTCCTCCTTTAGGAAGGCCTCAATTGCTATATACTTTCCTCTTATGACTGCCTTTGCTGTGTCCCAGAGGTTTTGGGTTGTGGTGTCATCATTTTCATTGACTTCCATATACTTTTTAATTTCTTCTTTAATTTCTTGGTAGCCTATTCATTCTTAAATAGGATGTTCTTCAGTCTCCAAGTATTTGTTACCTTTCCAAATTTTTTCTTGTGGTTGATTTCGAGTTTCATAGCATTGTTGTCTGAAAATATGCACAGTATGATATTGATCTTTTTGTCCTTACTAAGGGCTGATTTGTGTCCCAGTGTATGTTGTATTCTGGAGAACGTTCCCTGTGCACTGGAGAAGAATGTATATTCCTGCTTTAGGATGAAATGTTCTGAATGTATCTGTTAAGTCCATCTGGTCCAGTGTGTCATTCAAAGGCATTGTTTCCTTGTTGATTTTTTGATTAGATGATCTGTCCATTGCTGTGAGTGGGGTGTTAAGTCTCCTACTATTATGGTATTACCATCAATTAGTTTCTTTATGTTTGTGATTAATTGACTTATATATTTGGGTGTTCTCAAATTGGTGCATAAATGTTTACAATTGTTAGGTCTTCTTGGTGGATAGACCCCTTGATTATGATATAATGCCCTTCTGCATCTCTTGATACAGTGTGTTGTTGTTTTTTTTTTTTAAAGTCTAGATTGTCTGATATAAGTATGGCTACTCTGGCTTTCTTTCATTGACCATTAGCATGATAGATGGTTCTCCATACCTTTATTTTCAATCTGAAGGTGTCCTTAGGTCTAAAGAGGTCTCTTGTAATCAGCATATAGATGGATCTTGTTTTCTTATCCTTTCTGTTACCCTATGTTTTTTGATTGGAGCATTGAGTCCATTGACGTTTAGAGTGAGTACTCAAAGATATGAATTTATTGCCATTATGTTACTTGCAGAGTTGGAGTTTCTGGTGATTTTCTCTGGTCCTTTCTAATCTTTGTTGCTTTTGGTATTTATATATATGTATATTATTTTTCCATCTTTTCTCCCCTTAGAGAGTCCCCCTTAAAATTTCTTGTAGGACTAGTTTAGTGGTCACAAACTCCTGTAATTTTTGTCTGGGTAATTTTTTATCTCTCCTTCTATTTTGAATGACAGCCTTGCTGGATAAAGAATTCTTGGTTGCATATTTTTCCAATTCAGCACATTGAATATATCCTGTCATTCCTTTCTGGTCTGCCACGTTTCTATGGATAGGTTTGCAAACCTGATCTGTCTTGCCTTGTAGGTTAGGGACTTTTTTGCCTTGCTGCTTTCATGATTCTCTCCTTGTCTGAGTATTTTGTGAATTTCACTATGATATGCCTTGTTGATGGTTCGTTTTTGTTGAATCTCATGGGCTTCTTCTGTGCTTCCTGGATTTTGATGTCTGTATCTTTCCCCAGGTTAGGTAAGTTTTCCACTATGATCTGCTCACATAACCCTTCTACCCCTATTTCTCTCTCTTCCTCTTCTGGGACCCCTATGATTCTGATGTTGTTGCTTTTTAATGAGTCACTGATTTCTCTAGTTCTTAAATCATGCTTTTTTTCCTAATCTCCCTCTTGTTTCTTCTTCATTATTCTCTGTAAGTTTGTTCTCTATATCGCTAATTCTGTTTTCTGCCACATCCATCCTTGCCGCCACTGCATCCATCCGTGATTGCAGCTCAGTTATAGGACTTTTAATTTCATTCTGGCTATTTTGTACTTCTTTTATCTCTGCAGAAAGGGATTCTAACCTATTTTTTACTTCATCTAGTATTCTTATTATCATCACTCTAAATTCTGGTTCAGACATCTTGCTTGTATCTGTGTTGGTTAACTCCATGGCTATTGTTTCTTTGTGCTCTTTCTTTTGGGGTGAATTCCTTCATTTTGTCATTTGAAGGGAGAAAGGAATTAATGAGATAGAAAAATTGAAATTAAAAAATAAATTTAAAAAGTATTAAAATTAAAAAGTAAACACACATACACACAAATTGAATAGATGATGCTAGATCCTAGGTGTGTTTTGGTCTGGGTGTTGAAAGTAGTTTGATAGATTAGAGAAAAAAAATTAGGGGGGAGAATAAAAAAGGAAATCATTTGAGAATTTGAAAAAATAAATACACTGAAGTAGGATAAACTGAGATGATGGGGGTAACATAGAATTTGAACAAAAATACACAAAATTAAAGAATATAATAGAAAAAAGTAAAGAGAAATGTTTTTAATAAAAATTAAAAATAAATATGAATTTTTATTGTTCTGTATTCAAGGAAAAAGAAATGGAAAAGATAAAAAAAGAACAAAAATAAAGAAAAAAAGAAAATCGTTTGTAAATTTGAAAAAGTGAATACACTGTAGTAGATTAAAATAAAATGATGGAAGTAAAATAGAATTTGAAAAAATTTACAAAAAAGCAAAAAATATAGTAAAAAATTAAATAAAAATATTTTAATAGAAATTGAAAGTAAAAATGAAGTTTTTTTCTTTTTTTGAATTCAAGAAAAAGAAAAGAAACGAAAAAGACAAAAAAAGAAACAGAAATAAAAAAGTAAAAAGGAAATTAAAAATTTAAAATGGTGAATACACTGAAGTAGACTAAAATAAAATTATGCAAGTATGATAGAATTTGAAGTAATTTACAAAAAAGTAAAAAATATAGTAATAAATATTAAAGAAAAATATTTTTAATAAAAATTGAAAATAAAAATGAATTTTTTCTCTTTCTGTAGTCAAGAAAAAGAAGTGTAAAAGAGAAAAAGAAAAAAGGAAAGAAAAAGAAAGAAAGAAAGAAAGAAAGAAAGAAAGAAAGAAAGAAAATTAAATAGATGGGCCTGCTAACAGATTGAAGTAGGACTGAAATTAATTTGTTTTACCCTAGAAGTCAGTCTATGTAGCGCTTTAGAATCCATAAACTAAGCCGGCAGTAAGACTTGTGCTCTCGAGAGCCAGTTGGGCAGGGCTCAGTGTAACGGTTCCATTCTCCACTAGATGGTGATGCTAGCCTACAGGGATGGATTGTTGTGGAGCTCATAGGTGCTTATGTGCATGCACGGGAGCGGTGAAAATGGCGCCACCCAGTAACCCGGTCTTTTCTCCAGGATCAGCAATAATGCACCTGTCCTCTGTCTTAAGCTTTTGTCCACTCCCTGCTTTTTCACTCTCCGTGACCAGGCCCCAGGCAATACCTCTCTCCCGAGTTTTGTCTCAGATGGGGCTGTTTTTCCCAGCCCCTTACTTCTGAAGGACTGTGGCTTTGACCTGTTCTGCCTGTCTGCAGGAGGGTCTCACCGAGCAATGGCCAAATGAGTAATGGATGAATGCCGGCTGCACCCAGGAGCTCTTGCTGGATCCTGCTGCTGCTGGTGCCCCGAGACTGCAGCCAGGTGCCAGCCCACCCCAGAAAAAGTTCACAAGACAGTGTAGCAGCAGCATTTCAGGGATTATGGAAAATCATAACACACATCTGGTACCAGGCTTCACCCTTAACCTTGTTCCAGCACCAGCAAATGTGGCTGTTTTCTGGGGTCTGCTGGGACCAGGGGGCTTCAATAGTCTCTACCAAATGTCCTTCGAGCAGTGGAACCACTTTTCCCCGTGTGGCTCTAGAACCTCCTGGAACCCATTCACT
Source organism: Herpailurus yagouaroundi (assembly GCF_014898765.1). NCBI lineage: Eukaryota > Metazoa > Chordata > Mammalia > Carnivora > Felidae > Herpailurus > Herpailurus yagouaroundi. The sequence goes on from NW_024420481.1 coordinate 6,543,845, forward strand.
TCCTGGGGATTCACCCTTCCCACCAGAGCACCGCCAGGTATCGAGGTGTGGAGTTGCAGCCTTTGTGCTCCCCTTGTTTACAGTCTTAATGGAATTTAAACTCTCTCCTTTCTCCCTTTTTAGTTTAGTCCCTGAGGTATTTCCAATTTTCCTTTTTCTCTCCAGCTGCTTTTGGGGAGGGGTGCTTTTCCCGTATTCTCCCCACCTCCCCAGGCTCCGTCCTTTCTCCTCCCACAAAAGCGTTTCCCTACCCTCAGGGGCTTCTCACTCCCCAAATTCCCCTCTCTGTGCCCCATACCTGCTGAATTCTGTGGTTCAGGTTGTGCAGATTGTTGTGTTAATACTCCAACTAGTTTTCTAGGTGTTTAGAATGGTTTAGTGTTGGTCTGGCTGTATTTCATGGACACGAGACACACAAAAAACTTCGATGCTGTTCTGCCATCTTGGCTCCTCGTAGTCTTTGTTTTAAAGTCTATTTTGTATAATACAAGTGTTGCTACTCCAGCATTCTTTTGACATCCATTTGCATGATACATGTTTCTCCATTTCCTCACTTTCAGTCTGCAGGTATCTTTAGATATAAAACGAGTCTCTTGTATCCCACATATAGATATTTTTATCCATTCTGTCACCCTATGTCTTTTGATTGGAGTGTTTAGTCCATTTAAATTCAAAGTAATTATTGATTGATATGTATTTATTGTCATTTCATTGTTTCTTTTGTGGTCGTTTCTGAAGATTTTTTCTGATTTCTTCTTTTCTTTCACTCTTTCATGGTATGCTGCTTTTCTTTAGTGATATATTTGGATTTTTTCTCTTTAATGTTACATACTTATTGGTGCTTTTTTTTTGTTTATGGTTATCCATTAGTTTGTATATAACCTCTTCTGCATATATAGCAATCTATAGTAATTTGGTGGTCATTTAAGTTTGAACCTGTTCTTTACTCTTCTCCTCACCACATTTTAGGCATATATTGCTATATTTTGCATCCTTTTATTTTGTGAGTTACTTGACTGACCTTTTACAGAAATAAAAATGCTTTTGTGTCTCTTATCTTTATGTTTTCACTTTTACATTCAAAGTGTTCCCTTTAATATTTTTGGCAGGGCTGGTTTCGTGGCCAGAAACTCTTTTAGTTTTTGTTTGTTTGTTTGTTTGTTTGTTTTTGTTTTGTCTTGTTTTGTATTGGCCTGGCAAACTTTTTATCTCTTCTTCTATTCCGAATGATAGCCCTGCTCGATAGAGTATTTTTGGCTGCAATTTTTTCCCATTCAGCACTTTGAATATATCATGCCACTGCTTTCTGCCTTGGAATAGCTTTATGAGTTTTCCCTTGAATGCTACCATCTTCTTCTGTTTTGCTACTTTAATTTTTTTTTCTTTATCACTATATCTAGTTTAATTACAATGTATTGTGGTGTGGATCTGCTTTTGTTGATTTTGGTGGGAGTTCTCTGTGTCTCCTGGATCTGGATATCTGTTTCCTTCCCCAGATTAGGGGAATTTTAAGCTATTATTTCTTCAAATAAATTTTCTGCCCTCTTTTCTCTCTCTTCTTCATCTGGGACTTCTGCTATATAAAATTTATCAGGTTTGATGGAGTCACTGATTTTCCTAAGTCTATTCTCATCTTGCATTATTTTTCCTCTCTTTTGTTGAGCTTGATTACTTTCTATTACTGTTTCTTCAAGGTCATTAACTCATTCCTCTGCTTTCTCCAGCCTGTTCATTCCATCAGGCATGTTTTTCATTTTTGTTTATTAGCCCTTTATTTCTGCCATGTTATTACTTACCTTTGTGTTAAGAGTCTCTTATTTTCCACTCTTTTCTCAGGTTCAGTGGGTATCTTTATGAACATTACTTTAAATTCTCTGTTTGCCTAGAGCTCTGGCCATGCCCTTGTCTTGTTCTTTGATTTGGGATAAATTTATCTGTCTTCTCATTTTGTCTCAGTCTCTGTACCTGTTTCTGTGTTAGAAAAGGCAACTATATATACTGTTCTTGAGTGTATGGCCTTTAAAGAAGTCCTGATGTGCCCTGCTGTGTGGTATCCCCTGTTTCCCAGGGCCTGGCACTTCTGGGAGCATCTCTAATATGTGTTGCATGTGCTCTGTTATTTTGTCATGGCCACTTTATCTTCAGGTCAGCCATCTACAGAGGCTGTCTTTGCTTGTCGTGGGCAGTTTTTGGTCCCTTGCCTCAGTTTGATGCATTTTAACTAGGTGTAGTCTCTTCAGTTTGTGAAATGAAACATTTTCCACTTGTCCTCCAACTAAGGCTTTACAATACTGCAGCAAGAGACACAGTGTGAGCAGGAGTTTGGGCCTCTCTTCTGGTTGATGGGGCCCACTGTGTTGCGACTGACACAGGCATGACTGAGAGGAACGTATCCACTGGGATGTGGGAGGCATTGCTTCATGTAAGCAAGTTAAGTAACTAGTGTCTGTGCTGAGCTACTTCCCACAGGAAGCCCTGTGCTTATTCTGGGGAGGGGGGCAAAGGAGGGAAATGGCACTGGCTAGTTCCTTTGTGAAAGATTCCAACTTTCTATCTAACAAAATATTTTTCTGCCATTATAATACTGCAAAAGTTGGGGTGCCTGGGTGGCTCAGTCGGCTAAGCGTCCGACTTCGGCTCAGGTCATAATCTCGCGGTCCGTGAGTTGGAGCCCCGCGTTGAGCTCTGTGCTGACAGCTCAGAGCCTGGAGCCTGTTTCAGATTCTGTGTCTCCCTCTCTCTCTGACCCTCCCCCGTTCATGCTCTGTCTCTCTGTCTCAAAAGTAAATAAACGTTAAAAAAATTATAATATTGCAAAAGTAAATGAAAGAAAAAATAAAACAAAATGCCTTTGTCTCAAGAAAGCCTTGTTTTATATAGTACAGAAAAATGAGATCCTGGTTATTTCTCAACAGTTCTTGAATTAAAGCAATATGTGACTTTCACCCTGGAAAGCCAGGCTTGGAAAACACTTTCTCATAGTTTTAAATCCAATTAGGTCAGAAAGCCTTAGGAAGAAAAGAGTGAATATGAAAACCAAGCAAAATTAATAGATATGGTCATTGTCCACCTTTTAGAGAGAAATTGGGTGAAATATGTGCACTAGCAGAGAGGTAAACCTGGATTTGGGCTTTAAAAAAGGATGACTAAGATAAAAGAAGGTGCAGAACACAAGTGGTATGAATTGATGCCACGATGACTTATCTACCCTCTTTTCTGATCCATCATGGAGTTTTCTGTGTAATATGCTGTATAAATCAGAAAGGCTATATTAAATAGGCAAAGAATTGTATACCTGAACAATCATACAAATGTCTAATCTGATTACTACACAGTCAACACACATGTTCCTATACAAAGACAGTTTGTATTTGGTTTCTATTTGTTTTATACTTGGCATACTGCTAGTTAATTTTCTTCTTCTTTTTTTTTTTTTTTGGAACTGCATCTTTTTTCTTCAACTTGACTGCAAGGATCATGCCTTTGTTTTCTTTGGCAGCCCTCACATATACTATCTAGCACAGCATTCTGTGCACATACTAGAATCTCGAGATGTGTTTGAAGACTACCTCAATATAATAGTGAAAGGCAGTTGTAAACTCTTTTGCATTTTGTTCAGCCGCCAAAATGTACGGCCTAAGGCTAAATGGCATGTTTTGTATTAATAAAGTTGCACCCTTGTCAGCAAGTACTTCAAATGAAAACTTTCTCTCCCCACAGCAGGAATGTCAGGGAGATTAATTTATGTTGTCTGATTGCCTCCTGATGGTAACTGAAGGAAGTATTGTAATTTCTGTCTGTACTAATGTTATGGAATTTATGGGGGCTTTTCACCTTACTATGTAGGTTCATATAGCTATCTCATTTTAAGAAAATGCTTCTTACGACATAATGATAAAAGGTTATTTAGGGACTTTTTAATAACTACTTCTTCCAAAACAGGGCCCCATTGCTTTGGAGCTGAATGGCAAATATAGAACTATGTGCAGGTCTTGGATAAAATACCTTGAATACTTAATTTTAGAAGATTTTTAACATTTGCTCTGGTTGTATATTATTAGTATTGTTGTTCCATATAGCATATGAGATTGAAAATATAATGAGATAGGTGTCTTGAAGGGAATAAAAACTTCCTTAAAGAAAGAAGTTTTGCATTGATAATATTGTATAAATAAAAGTGCATTGAAAAGCTCTTTGATTAGGGGGAATAAAAGAACTATTGCTTCAAATCACAAATATAATTCCTTTCTGGAGGTTTTAATTCAAATATATTTTATTATTTTATTTATTTATTTTGCCAAGATTTTTTATTTTTTAAATATAATTTATTGTCAAATTGGCTAACATACAGTGTGTACAGTGTGCGCTTGGTTTTGGGGTAGATTCCCTTGATTCATCGCTTACATACAACACCCAGTGCTCAACCCAACAAATGCCTTTCTCAATAGCCATCACCCATTTTTGCCTCCCCCTTATCAACCTTCAGTTTGTTCTCTGTATTTAATTGTCTCTTATGGTTTTCCTCCCTCCCACTTTGTAACTATTTTTTCTCCTTCCATGGTCTTCTGTTAAATTTCTAAAGTTCTACATATGAGTGAAAACATATGATATCTGTCTTTCTCTGACTGACTTATTTCACTTAGCATAATACCCTCCAGTTCCATCTATGTTGCTGCAAATGGCAGGATTTCATTCTTTTTCATTGCCAAGTAGTATTCCTGCCCCAATGTTTATAGTGGCGCTTTCAACAATAGCCAAATTATGGAAAGTGCCTAAAATATATTTTAAAGACAAACTCAAAATTTAACTTTTGTAGTAATAAAGAAGATCTAATATGCATGCTACCCTGGGTCTGTACTGAGTAAAAATTGTTTTGGTGGAATTCTGATCATGAAATATTTCTCAGGTAATTGAAATACAGTATTATGTAGAGAAATACAAATATTTTTAAGCAGATAAAGCTTTCCAAGACCTTCTCAACAGTACCATCTGAACTCAAAGCTGGTTAATCAGGTGTAAGAATAAGTTAGGATCCAAACAGTCATTGCATTGTCTCTTCATGTCAAATGGCAAATCATGGAAAATACATCAAAGCATGAATCCATGAGTTTAAAATCTTAGGCATGGCATTGGTTATTTTTCAAGTTCAAAGTAAATTGCAAATCTATGAACAATCTGTAAGACCACTGAATCTTAACTGATTTTGAGCCTGAAGGAAGATATAAAATGGATTGGCACTGTGTTCTACACCTAATGAGCTTATTTGTCAGAGCCTTTCTAATATTTTTAGTTTTCTTCATAAATACAGTCAAAATAAGCCATGAATGAGGAAATATAGTCAATATGCCTATGCCATAAATGCCCTACACTTCTCATATTGGAATTTTCACTAAATAGGACAATAAAAATAACAATAACCACACACCACCCGAAGCAACAGGACAACAATAATGGATCATATTTTTTAAACATTTACTGTGTATTCAAGTAGGTATGCCAAGCAATTTGTATGCATTAACTTCATAATTTCATACGATACTCTTAAATTGTCTTTTGTATCATATAATATTTTTAAAAGCCCCAAAGAGCTTATTATTATTATCCCAAAGGTACAGATGAGAAAGTTCCTAGGCCTAAACCATTTAATTATTAATGAGAGAACCAGAATATAACATAGGGCCAGTTAAAATAAGCTTTGGCTAAGTGGCCTATGATGTACCATAATTTTCTGAATTGTGTTGGATGAAAAAGACTTTGGTAACTCCATTCAGTGGCTTGGCATCATGAGTGTTATCCCAACTACCTTTATGGTGATTGTCCCTTTACCAGTTATGGATGTATAGATTGGTGTATTATGTCTCAAATCTACTCAAATCTCTATAGCATGTTTACTATTATATTATTATCCTGTATATAGTTGAATTTCACAAAGTGTTCATAAGTTTCTTTCCTCAGAGAGTTTAAGGAAATGAGTAATCAAGAAGAAAGCTCTACTAATTAGCTCAGAGCCTGTCTGTCTGACGGGGGCCATCAAGGAAAATTAGAAACAAGCAATCAATGAAAGGACTTCTGTCTCAACAATACACTGAAAGTAAGTGGCAAGATTTTAAAAATTTATACCTAACAACCAACACTCAAAAACCTCTATGGGTTTCAATGAAATATGCATTCAGAATTCTACATAAATCATAAATGTTTGTAAAACCATTAACTATGTATTTATATATATATTATTATTACATAAATATGGATATATATTTTATATATGTGTAAAGATAAAGAAATGATAGATAGATAGATAGATTTACATTTAAACTAACTGCATTGACCAAAGGAAAAAGAGTTTGAAAGATCCAGTTAGCAAAGAGTCTAAAACAATGAACACAAACCTTCTTTTGCTCTTATTCAGTGCTGTTATAAAGCAATGCATAAGGATAAAACTCTTTTTGAAAGCATGACAGCTCATAGAACATCAGACACCTATATTTTAATGATGGTAATCCAATGTTAATAACTTTACACTTAAATTCACATCAATTGCTTTATGGTTAAAAAATGTACTCAAGATAACTATAAGACAAATTCAGTGCACCAAGACAGGGGAAAAATTAAATCCCACTATTTTAAAACAAACATAAAACATAAGATCTAAGACTGAAAAAATGAAAAACAAGATTCTGAACAAAATAAGTAAAATTATTGAATAAATTTTATAAGAAAACAAAGCTGAATTATTTTGGTAATGTTAAATATATTTGAGATATTTTTACAACACTTTTTTTATTTACTTAAAATGCTATTTTAATAGTAAGTACATTTACAAGTTTCAAAAATGAAAAATGTAAAAAAGTACAAAGAGAAAACCTTCATTCCATCCTTGTTCCCCATTTCATGCACCATCACCCATAAGTAAACACTATAATTACTTTTGAAGATCTTTCAAGACTTATTATTATTATAATATTTGAGATTTTTAATTAATAGTTTAGTTACTACAAATGAATAAGTCTGTATTGAATCCATCTTATTCTGGGAAGTAACAAGTAAGAGAGGGTGAAAATTATGTTTAACCAAAAAAAACTAAGGAATGCTTTTTCCACTTCTAATGAATATTCTGTTTCACTGAACATAAGATCATGAGTTACGAGCTACACTAATTGAAACATGATGTATGTTGCATCTGAAGAACCTTCTCCTAAAGAGTACAAGTATTGTAATATATATACTTCAAAGGTTGGGTTTTTTTAATGTTTGTTTCTTTATTTTGAGAAGGAGAGAGAGTATGAGTGAGGAAGTGGAAGAGAGAGACAGAGGGAGGGAGAATCCCAAGTGGGCTCTGCACTTGTCAACACAAAGCCCAACGCAGGGCTTGATCCTGCAAACTGTGAGATCATGACCTGAGCCAAAATCAAGAGTCTGACACTTAACTGATTGAGCCACCCAGGCACCCTGGTTGTTTTTATGCGTACAGAGTATTACATCTTGATTTAGGTAACAAATGTCAAGGAATGAAGGAAACTACAAGCTCTTCACTACAGAAACAAAAGCTTATATACTATGATTTATTTTCCTGATCCTTTATTCATCTATGTTCACAATTATTTTTCCTCTTCATCCCTTTCTAAACTTCCACACCCCACTTTATAAAATTCCACTTAATACTTTAGCTGTTAGGATTGCTACTGAATTCTGGTGATTTCATTGATTTTTGTTTATCATTTACTTATTCAACAAATATTTATTTAGCAGAATCCAGGTATAAAAAAGTATAGTGCTAAGAACTGGAGATACAATCATGACAAAAGTAGACAACATTCTTTATGCTTTTGGAGCTGACCCTCTATTTGGGAATAAAAATATTAATTTTAAAAAATTTAAAAATATTTAGTGAAATAAGTATTATCAAATGTGAGTGCTCATAAATGTTACTTTTCCAGAAAAATGTAAAAAAAATCAAATGTATCAAAAGAAAAGCAATAAGAATGGATTAAGAAACACACTTCTCCATACTCACAAGGGATTATATGCCACTCCAGTAAATTATATATTGGCAGCATGATAATTGTGCAGAACTGCTCATATTATGGGGAAAAGAAATCAAGGGACCAAGATTCTTAAATAGAATTACATGATTATAAAGTAAATTATATTGGTTGAGAAACCAATAAGATTCTAGGGATTTATAGGTACTAGAGGTTGTGAGAGGATAGCAGAGTTTAATTAGAGTTGTTTTGGACAGAATATACAGATTCATCTCCTCCCCTAAACTTTGGGGGAAATAAAGACTGAAACTCTTTATCAGATATTATTCATATTAATTACCACTGGTCTATAAACTCAGATTATAAATTACACTGTAGAGTAAAAGTGCAGTTTACTATTAAAGTGTACAACAGTGGGAATAAAGCTAATCTGAGACTCCAGGAAGACTTCTCTGAGGAAGGGAATTTAAACTGAAGTGTGAAGGATGACTAAGAATCACACAAGTCAATGTTAAGGTCTGTGAAGGGAAGGATTGTAAGCAGAAAAGATGGCATGCATAAAGGCCTAGTGTTGAGATATATCAGGGAGTATAATAAAAAAAATTCAAAAGAATAACAGTATGCTTGAGAAAAAATAACAGGCCATGAAATATCTCTTGAGACCCCTGTTAAAGATCAAAGTTGTTACACTAAGAATTATTGCAAACTAAAATCTACTCATGAATAATAAGTAGACATTTAAAGTAATTTGAATATGTCTGTGGAATAGGTCAGCTTCCAAGTATCTGTTGACAGAATTCTAGTGATTCATAAAATTTGTCATGGACATTTTGGCTTTTCATCATACACCCATCACTATGCAAGGCAATATAGTGATGTGCGTCAAACAAATAGGATAATATTTAAGAGACTGTTTCATGTTAACATCGTAATGATAAGTCTCCTAGAGTAGGTAGAATTTGAAGTCAGGTTTCAAAGGAGCATAAAATTCTGACAAGCATCATAGGGAGAATGGTTGACATAATGAGGGAGGATTTTTTTCTTTGGGGATAATAGAATGATAAAAATCACAGATGTAAAAAAAAATGAGAGGAATGTTCTGAGCCATGTATGATTAAGTTTGACATATTTAAAATGAGTTATAAGCCTAAAGGGAGGTCACAAGATCCTGGGCTAGAATAGTGACAGTGAGGATAGTATAACATGAGGAGTCAGAAAACACATTCGGTGAAAAATCTGTAGGATCTTTTGGCTAATTTCATAGGAAGAGTCATGGAGAAAGAGAAAAGGAAAGGATCACTTTATAGTTGAGTAACAACAAAGAGAAGTACCAAAAAAGAAATATTGTTGGCTTTGTTACGGTTAATTTTTATGTAGTCCTAATTTTCATACACTTTACAGTAGCACCCTAAAATGTCTTTTTTTTTGCCTAATTCTGACTTTTGTTTAATAGTTGAAAAATAATAATTATGAAGTATTGCATACTGGTACTACTTGCCAGCCAGTAATTTAGTTTCAGTGGGATCTACATCTATGTCTATAGAGGGGAACCTGTTGGTACATGTGTTGAATATTTAGGTACATTTTTTTTTAATTTTTTTTTCAACGTTTATTTATTTTTGGGACAGAGAAAGACAGAGCATGAACAGGGGAGGGGCAGAGAGAGAGGGAGACACAGAATCAGAAACAGGCTCCAGGCTCTGAGCCATCAGCCCAGAGCCCGACGCGGGGCTCGAACTCACGGACCGCGAGATCGTGACCTGGCTGAAGTCGGACGCTTAACCGACTGCGCCACCCAGGCGCCCCTATTTAGGTACATTTTAATTTCATTTTATGACAAATGAAAGAGAAGCTGAAAAAACAAGAAAGTTCTGATACTTGTAAGTGAAACACAGTTCTCATACATTAGTTCAAACAAGATGAAGATAAAAACCAAATGGAATGGAATCTGTCTAGACTTGCTAGATTTAAACTTGTATTAAATTGTGAAAGGAAAACTTTGCTTAAAAATACATGGCAAAGTATATAATTAAATGTGTATCTACATAAGAATTGTACTTTAGGATTTAAATTTATTCTCTTTAAGAACAGAAGCCCTTATATGGTACAAAATTCTATTTTTGACTTATGATATATTTGGCTTGGTATGTTTTTTTCAAGTATGCATTAAGTAAATGATCAACTGTAGGAAATTCAGAGATTAAACCAGTTTTTTGTCATATGATAATTTCATTTTAGAAATTTAGAATTTGAGGTGATGGTGGACATCAGTGTGAAAACAGTAAGCAGTTATAAATGTAGGACTAAAGCTTAGATTGAAGGTAAATGCTTGGAAAGTATATAACCAGAGTTATATGGACCATGAATGTGAAAATCAAATGGCTAACTGGATAAGAAATCTAGGAAGATTATATAGACATTGCTCTTTGCTCTTTCAATACTGACATAAATAAAAAAGGCAAGGTTTTGGATCTCTGAATACCTGAGAACTAGGACCAATCTCTCGGCATAAAGCTATGAATGACATTTCTGTAAAACAGGCATTAAAATATCTCTAGCCATTGGCCCAGAGACTTGGAAATAAAGTTGACCATCTCGAAAATGTTACAAAAAAATGTCATCTGAAAGGAATCAGGACCTCAATCCAGTGTCAGATGCAGAAAAAAATGCACAACTGATACTGTACAAGGATAATGAAAATTTCAAATCAGTAAGTTATTACAAAAGTAGCCTTACAAACATTGAAACCCATAGATGCTCAACATAAGTATTATGAAAGTGCTTAGAGTCTGTACAATCCATGGCATAGAAAAATCCCATAAGGAACAATTTACTGTGAAGATGAGATTACAGTTAAAATTGGATACTGCAAATGGAAGCAAAACACCATGATAGAGTAAGCAAATAAATATAAGAAGTAACACACTGTGAAATAGATAATTTATTTTTGAGAGAGAGAGAGAGAGCGTGAGAGAGCGTGAGCAGGGGAGGGACAGAGGAAGAGTGAGAGAGACAATCTTAAGCAGGCTCTGTGCCCAGCATAGAGCCTGACTAGGGTTTGATCTCATGGTTATGAGATCATGACCTGAGCCCAAATCAAGAGTTGGAAGCTTATTGAACTGAGTCACCCAGGCACCCTAAAGTAAGTATTTTTAAGATAATCAAGAGTTAAAGGAAAGACTAGGCACTATAAAGGCAAGCTCAGGCTACCATTGCAAAACTGACTATCAAATAGAAATTTTTGAAATAAAAATATAGGCATTTGAATAAAGAACTTGAGGGAAATAAAAAAGTAAATTTAAAAGGACTTAGTGAAATGGAATATAGATCTGAGGAACTTGGCTGAATTGCAGCAAAGAGTGTTAAAGAAATAGAAGATATGAGAGAGAAATCCAAGCAATGTGGAGGATAATATAGACGGCCCAATCAAGTAATATCTAGTCAGAGTTCCAGAAGGAGAGAATTAAAAAGTTGAGAAAGAGAAAACTTTCCAAAAATAATTTGCTGAGGATTTTCCAGAATTGAGGAAACAGAAAACTACTTAGTCCTAAGGAGTATACTAGGTACAGAACAAAATGAAAAATAACAAGCCAACATTTAGAATCATCAAGTAGTAAAAAAAAAAAAAAAAAAAAAAAAGAAAAGAAAAAGAAATATCAAAGACAAAGAGAAATCTTAATTCCTACCAGAGAGAAAAGATTAATTATCTACAATGGAATTACAATCAGACTTACATAAGATTTCTCATTAGCAACAATAAATGTCAGAAGTAAATGAAATAACGTCTTCAAAGTTCCAACAGAACATAATTCTGGACTTAAAATTATAAACTCATTTAAAGTGCCATTCAGGAATAAGACACAAATAAAGGAATTTTCAGACCTACAAGATTTCAGAGCTTACTATTACAGAGTATACATTAGTATGAAAGAAATGAAGGTTTGAGATGCAGGAGCAACGGTAAAGAAATAAATTGGTAAATAGTGTTGGCAAATTTGAATAAGCAGTGGGTAACCTTAAATAAAAAGTAATAATCAATCAATTATAATAATGTTTACTGGAGAATTTAAAAACAATGGGCACAGCTAGATAGCAACAGCATAGAAATAGTAAATACTTGAGTGAAAGTATTCCAAGATTCTAAGAGTGAAAGATTCTAAGATCTTTGTGGGAAAAAGGATATAGAAACAGATTAATTATAATTATTTTAGAATAATGAATTCTAGCTCCATCTATGTCATTGAAAATGGCAAGATTTCATTCTTTTTGATGGCTGAGTAATATTCCATCATATATATTCCATTATCTATAATAATGTATATATTGTGTATATAATTATATATTATAATGTATATATTATATAATTTATTCATTATATATAATACCCCATTATATATAATGTACTCGTGTCTGTGTGTATATATACATATATATATGTATATGTATTTATATATAATGTACTCATGTATATATACATGTATTATACTAAGTGGAATCAGTCAATTGGAGAAAGACAAATACCAAATGATTTCACTCATATGTGGAATTTAAGAAACAAAGCAGATGAGTACATGGGAAGCAGGGGCAGGAAAAAGAGAAGAGAGGGAAACAAACCACAAGAGATTCTTAAGGACAGAGAACAAACTGAGTGTTGATGGAGGGAAGAGGGTGGGAGGTGGGCTAGATTGGTGATGGGTATTAAAATGGGCACTTGCTGGGGCGCCTGGGTGGCGCAGTCGGTTAAGCGTCCGACTTCAGCCAGGTCACGATCTCGTGGTCCGTGAGTTCGAGCCCCGCGTCAGGCTCTGGGCTGACGGCTCAGAGCCTGGAGCCTCTTTCCGATTCTGTGTCTCCCTCTCTCTCTGCCCCTCCCCCGTTCATGCTCTGTCTCTCTCTGTCCCAAAAATAAATAAAAACGTTAAAAAAAAAATTAAAAAAAAATAAAATAAAATAAAATGGGCACTTGCTGTGATGAGCACCGGGTGTTGTATGTAAGTGATGAATCAGTGAATTTTACTCCTGAAACCAGTATTGCGCTGTATGCTAACTAAAATTTAAAATTAAATTTAAAATAATAATAATAATAATTAATAATTAATTTAGGTTAAGTACACATGTAAAAATGTAAACATAACTACTAAAATAAATATAAAACATAAATTCCAATAACTAGAGGAAGGGGAAATATATAAAATATATGATAGAAATTCTATCAATTCCATAGATGACAGGTAAGGATTTAGTATATGTAGTCCAATTTTGTAGTAATCACAATAAAGTTATTAAATCATGTATTAAAAGACTGTATAAATACAATCCAGATGTACATAATTATGAAGATAGACTGTCAAAATATGAAGATATACCATAACAATACTAATAGTATTAACCAATAACAAACTAATGCATAGGATGAAAAACTGTAGAGTTCGTAGAGACGACTGTCTCTATCTCTATCTAACCATCTTAATCTGTGTAGCTAGCAAAACCGTGATGATAATTTTTTCAAATACAAAATTATATTGCAGTGCCACTTGTGTAAGTTTAAAACTTCAAAGTATTTTATATTATTCATGTAAATGCAAATACACATGTGAAAATTTATACAAACATAGATTAAGGATGCTTACAGTGGGAACATCAACTGTAACAGTATTTTTTTTTTAATTTTTTTAATGTTTATTTATTTTTGAGAGAGAGACAGAGCATGACTGGGGAAGGGGCAGAGAGAGAGGGAGACACAGAATCCGAAGCAGGCTCCAGGCTCTGAGCTGTCAGCACAGAGCCTGACGCAGGGCTCGAACTCATGAACCATGAGATCATGACCTGAGCCGAAGTCGGATGCTTAACCAACTGAGCCACCCAGGCGCCCTATTATTATTTTTTTATATCATGACTTATGTACTCTTTAATCCCTACACTCTATTTCACTCATCTTCCATCCACCTCCCTTCTGGTGGCTATTAGTTTTTTCTCTATAGTTAAGAGTCTCTTTCTTGGTTTCTCTCTCTCTCTCTCTCTCTCTCTTTTTTTTTCTTAATTCATTTGTTGTGTTTCTTAGATTCCACATATGAGTGATATCATATGCTGTCTTTCTCTGACTGACTTATTTTGCTTAGCATTATACTTTCTAGATCCATCCATGTTGCTGCAAATGGCAAGATTTCATTATTTTTTATGGCTGAATAAAATATAAATATAAAATATAATATCTATTCATCTATTGATGGACCTTGAGCTGCTTCCATAGTTTGGCTATTATAAATAATGCAATAAACATAGGGGTGCATGTATCCTTTTGAATTTTATGGTCTACTAATGCCTGTGATTTTTCCATGACTTTCCTATGTGGTATTTTTGGTTTTGGGGGTAAATACCCAGTAGTGCAATTACTGGATCACAGGGTAATTCTATTTTTAATTTTTTTAGGAACCTCCATACTGTTTTCCACAAAGGGTGCACTTGTTTGCATTCCCACCAGCAGTGCAAGAAAGTTCCTTTTTTCTGATTTATTTCTTCTCAAAAACATCAAAAGAAAATACACCAAATAAAGATGATATTATCATATTAACATTTATTCAGTATTTAGTATTACTCAGTCAATGTTCTAAGCACTTTAAATGTGTTATTTAATATGACCCAATGAGGTTGACATTTTTAATTTTGTGTATTGGATATGTGGGCATTTATTATCTTACACTCTATAAATTTTAGTTTAAATATATAATAATAATAATAATAATAATAATAATAATAATAATAATGTTCTGGGTGGTTAGGAAGCAGGTCACTGGTAATTTTGAGACTATAATTTCCATGGATAAAAGTGAAGCCAAAGAAAATAATAATAAGTAATGGAGATTTAACTCACTTAAAAAGTTCCACAGTGCATTTCTCTCCTTCCCATACATGCAATTTAGGTTTACCAGAGCATAATTCCTAAGCATAAAGGGTGTATTTGTTATTTTATTTTCATTTCCACATGACATTTAATAGTGGGCTCAAAATCAAATTGGTTCCAATAGGTGCTGATTAATACAAAGGAGAGGCAGATGATATATTTTAAGCACTATGTAAGCTAATCAGTGCCTATTTTTAGGAATTTGCAAATTACTTCTCTCAAAACCTCCAGTTTTCTAGTTTGGAGAACTAGAGGGCATTAAACTAGAGGATCTGGAAAATTTTGTCCCTGTAGCTCTCCAAGAGAATGATTTTCAAAATCTGAATGAATTCAAAATAATGATTCAAAATATGAATCTGCATATATCTAATTTTTAAAAACTGAACAAAATTTTATTTAAAAATGTTGAAGATTACATAAAAAATAAGGCATCAGAACCAGTGTTATTTAAGAAGTAACAGTGGTGAACCTAAGCTATTTAGAATCTTAATTTGGAGAACTTAACATTTCATATAACTCAATAAAATGTTTTTGAATACTACTACGATAAATTTCAGATTCTGGATAACATGAGGAGATGCTGGAGATTTGTGTTGTATGTAAAGAATCTACTTGGTTGAATAAATAATTTGATTAATAATGAATATGTAAGAGCAGCACCTGCACTATTTCAAACATCAATCAATGGCTTGATTAATGACTTTTGGAGAGATAGGAAGCAAAGTTTATAAAAACGGAAGTGTAATAATGACACCTGAAGTTGGCATAATTATTGCACTCAAAAATATGTTTTTGCCCTAACACAAATAAGGTGTGGTTCAGTTATCCAAATATATTGACAGTTATTTAGAAAATATGATCATGCTTTCTTTCTTGGAGATTTCTTCTGCCATGGAGTTCCCCATGTGTGCTTTTTGTACAAGTAATAATCCATTTTCTTGTGTGGGTACTTTATATATAACAGATCAAAAGTTAATTTTATTTACACAACCACTAGATAAAATAGGCACATATTTCTTATTTCGCAGATGTAGAAATAAAAACTTAGAGAGATTAAGAACTCTGGTAAGTGGTAGAATCAGGATAAGAACTTAGGTCAGCCTGCTTCCACAGCCCATATATTAAATTGTTTCTTATGGGGCTATTGTGACTGAACTCCTTTTAGTGAAAGTGTTTTACTTGCGTCAACAAACATTACCTTTAATAGCAATGGCTATATCTTTTATCAGGTGACACTAATTACCCATTCCTTTAATATGAGGATTGGGTATTTTACTCAGCTCTTCTATCTTTTGTCTGGTTTACTCAGCTCTTCTATCTTTTCTCTTATTTTGTCTGCCTTCAGAAAAGGAGTGTTCTATTCTTCTCTCTAGGTCATATGATAAACCTAGAGAGAATGGCTTTCAGAAGTGGATGGATGTAAGTTATTCAGAGATATTTGTGACTGGGTGGACTAGTCTAAGCGATTTGGGGGAATGCTAGCAAGCAGTTATAACTGTAATTCATATCCTCCAATTTAATTGGCAAAAGCTACTGACATTGTGATTTTAATTTTTCACACTCCTGAATGTATCTCTCAACTGATTCCAAGTGCAAAGGAAGAATGGGGTGCTTTTGTTAGGCCCACTAAAGCACTAACACTGACTTTAATTTATTGATTAATTTTCATGACTATCTCTATTGTGAATATAACATTGGGTATTTGGAAAAGAGATATGAATAAGGCATGTTCTTTCTTATAATCTATTAGAAATATGTACAATTTTATTATCAAGTGTATCTGATCCAAATAACAGCATTCCTCTTCCAGTTTACTATTTCTCATAACACCACAGAAAGTGCTAAATATGTGCAAAGAAATTTTCTTTTAAATATAGAGCTTGTGGATGGTGAGTGGTTGGAGCTTCCTGAGAACTAAACTTCAGACAGATTAACTGGAATTTATATGACAGATCAATGCAGATATAATAGCAGATAATGCAAGGAATCCTAGGATAATGGACAATTGCCATCAAGGAGGACTACTGGTAGACTTCAGAGAGATATGGGTAATAGCTGATATAAGAACAACATTATCTAAAGATAATAAATAAGCATGAGTCTAGGCTGTCTAGTGATAGAACTCAAAAAGTCTTGGATTAGTTGAGATTGAGCCTGGATACTGAAGTAGATGATAGAGTAGGGTAAAGCATACCCTAGTTTAGACTCCAAGTTAGTGACTCAGACATGGAAAAAAAATGATCAAATTCCTAGAAGGCAGAGTGTTGGTTAAAAGTAAAAGGGAAAAGGGTCAGTAATAGAACTAGGTTATATGGTTGGGTGGCAAGTTTGACTGGTCACTGAGCTGTGCATTAAATTATCTATACTTGTTATACTATGCACAAATGAACTATATTTGTCAGTGGAATCTAATTCATGGGTGAGCCTGGGAATCATTTACATTGTCCTAACTTTGAGGAATAGGGCAAGAAGCCAGGAAAATTCTTATCACAGTGTCTAAGGCAATGTAATGTTTCCAGTAGATATTGGTAATACTAGTAGAGAGATGGTGTCGTGATATGCAGGGGAACAAAGCCTGGATTAGCAAACAGGAAACCTGGATTCTAAACCTGGCTCTGCTAATAACTAGTTGGAAAATATTGGACAAGTCACTTTGTATCCCTGGGATTTATTTTTCTCATACATACAGTGAGGGATTTGGACTATATAGATCTCTCTTCGTTCTTATAATTTTATCATTCTATGGCAAATGACTTGTATTTACTCCGTGTTTTTTTTTTTTAATTTGGGAAGACATTCTAAAATGCGTAACATATTACCTGAGAACAGACCATGCTTATACAACTAAACCAACATCTGGATTTGTATTTTTATTCAATTGACTACATCTTATAAATACCATTAAAAATAGCATTCTTGTTTTTATTTCTTTGTCGCTCCTCTCTTTTTTGCCAAGATTCAAATAAGGTCACTGAATAGGGACAAGAGAGTATAAAATGAGTTTTTGCTTTATTTTGTTTATTTTGGCAACTGAAATGAAAATTTCACATTTCCTAGAAAATAGTGGAAATACTTGGTATAGACTATCTGCATTTATATGACTGGGTAATTGTTAAACCATTTTTTTTCTTATACTTCCCTAACTAATGAATACTTTCCTTTCCCTATGAATTTTACCCAAAGTAGTATGGTTTTGACTCTTTTAGGTCTACAAATTTGATTTATAAATACTTAAAGGATAAAATATGTCTGATATTTTCATCTTCCACGTACAGGAAGTATGGATCCACTCATATTTTGTTTGTTTTCCTTTGAATGTTATATGTTAGTTAGTTTGGGAAGATTTGCTTGCCAACAATGTTCTTCTTATTTGGCAAAATTGCACGTGTTGCATAACTTTATCCATGCATCATTTAACAGTGCTTCACAATTTATAGTATCATACTGACTATGCGATATTGTTCCCTTTGATAAGCCTTGAGATTTCTTGACTCAGGGTAACAAGAAAATTACAAGAAAGGTTCATACCTCTAAACACTTCTGGGCATCCATTAAATTATTCCTTGCTTGTAGGTTAGTCTTCCCACAACTATCTATCATCTTCTAAGTTTTAGATATCTTGGTTTAAGAGGATACTATGCAAATACATTAAAGATGCCCCTGATACAGACTTAAGTTTTCATTAAAAGTTTCATGTGGAGGGGTGCCTGGGTGGCTCAGTCGGTTAAGAGTCCAACTGTGTTTCAGCTCAGGTCGTGATCTCCTGGTTGGTGAGTTCGAGCCCCATGTGGGGCTCTATGCTGATGGTGCAGAGTCAGCTTAGGATTTGCTCTCTCTCCCTCTCTCTCTGCCCTTCCCTTACTCACAATCTCTGCCTCTCTCAAAATAAAGTTCCAATCAAACGGAACAGCATGCATTCCTAAAATTTAGTGCATTTGAAGACCTCCTACCTAAGTATTATCAACTTGATAATCAATAATGTGAAATACATGTGGACATATTCAGACTCATTTTTTTAAAAATTCCTAACCTATTTCTGGTTTAATCTTCCAGCAGCCAGTATCACAAACAATAACAAAGCTACTTAAAAGAGAATATACCACGGTTAAATCCTTCATTGATAGTAATAAATTAGTGGTATCTTAGGATCACCTTGTCACCATCATTGCTCTAGAGGAGGAGAAAATAATAGTGAAGAAACTGGAAAAGGTGAATATTTTAATAAATGCATACAGATTAACATACAAAAAATATGGCAATGATAACCAGTGACCTTTATAGAATATTACAGTCAATTCAGTATCTTCACCTATTTTATTTCATTTTGGCTTTACAGTAACTCTGAAGGATAGGAGAGGATAAGTATGCAACACAGAATGTGTCTAGGGTACTTTCTCAAAAGCACACATGAGGACTCAAGCCAGATCTTCTGATAAGTAGTTTCATCACAAAACATTATCTCTCTAAATCTAGCTAAAGCAGGTGAACAAATCATCATAATGTTTGGTTAGTGGTCTTTTCCTGTCATCTTTCCTATAAGGAAAGAAATTTATAATCTTCCATATAACCTATGACTGAGTATGTGTGAATTGGAAACAGACTATTAGAAGCAACAAAAATATCTGTAGGTAAGAATTTGTTCAGAGTTTCTGGTCAGGTTCTGAGAGAGTTATATGAGAAGAAAGAAACATGGAGTTATTAAACACACATAGAACAACTGGAGAATAATCAATCATGTGATATGAAATGAATCTTCAGTAGGAATCAAACCACAAATTGAAAAAATTAAGCTGTGAGAGGGCAGTCAGTTAATTCACACATGGTTTAGATACCAATAAATCTATTTGGAGCAAGCACAGATTTGTTGTCCATAGAAACTAAAAATGGTCATATTTCCAAGTAAAGGAAAAAGAAAATGTCAAACTTATTGACAGCAAGACACAACTAGAAAATAATTATGCTTAAAGTAAAATCAGCTTATCTAATTAATTTGTAAAATTTAGATTATTTTAGTCTCTCCCAAGTAACACATAGTACTGTCTTAACGTACTTCTAGCCTAAGAAGTCATCATTGATTTCATTCAAATTATTACATTAAAATCTATGGGAACTTTTTGTTCTATGAGACATACAAAATAGCTGTAGTTACTCAATAAAAATAAAATGGCTTACCAATTATTAGTGATGGATTTGTCATTTCAGTTTAAAATGGGTAACAGAATTTGTTTTGATTTATAAGTAAACAAAATAAAATAAACAAAATAAAAAAAATAAGGTCATGAGATGCACACATGAGAAATGATGGACACGTTTTCTGATATTAACAGTTCTGATCATGGGGCGCCTGGGTGGTGCAGTCGGTTAAGCGTCTGACTTCAGCCAGGTCACGATCTCGCGGTCTGTGAGTTCGAGCCCCGCGTCGGGCTCTGGGCTGATGGCTCAGAGCCTGGAGCCTGTTTCCAGTTCTGTGTCTCCCTCTCTCTCTGCCCCTCCCCCGTTCATGCTCTGTCTCTCTCTGTCCCAAAAATAAATAAACTTTGAAAAAAAAATTAAAAATTAAAAAAAAAAACAGTTCTGATCATTGATTCAATCCACAAGAAGCAGTGCAATCCCAAATATGCCAGCTTTTTAGACAATATATAGCTTTCTTTGTTTTAAACTAGTAGTGATATATGTTAAGGTGACTCAGGGCATCTTCTTAATATCAAGTGATCCAAAATACACTTTTGTTGTAAATAGCAGAGTTGTTGCCACTGCCACCCAACAGTCCCCACGGACATGAATGGTTTCAGTGAGTGAAGGCAATTCTGAAAGAGCATGCAAAGTGTGACATTTATCTGTTGACTATTTGGAGATGACTTGATACTCCTGGGACACATCCACTTCGGGTTCACTCTTATGGTTCTGTCACTGTTCCCAAATGGTCAAGAGTAAACCTGAAAGATCTTCATAAAAACTATCTTCGCCTCATGCTGAGGTCACATTTCCCTAGCCATGGGTCTATGGATAATGGAACCTGCTTTACGTAGCATAGGCCAGTGGCTTTCAAACTTGTTTTTATTTTGTCCTATACTAAGAAATATATTTTACATAAAGACACTTTAAACACACATACACACACTAAAAAGTATTTTAATGAAACTATCTTTTACTATCTGTAATGCTTGCTGACATTTTTTATTCCATTTTTTAAAGTTTTAATTGCATCCCATTTAATTTGCTGCAAGACTCACAAATGTAGGTATTTCCACTTGCAGTTTTCAAACCTTTGGTCTAGGAAACTCTCATTCTGATAGGCCTACTATCTCCAATCTATTTTTCACTAGGAAATAAAAGAAAAACTTACAGCAGTTATGAAGTAATGGTGTGAAGTTTGAGATAAAAAATATTATTTTAAAGTGCATTTTGTAAATTCTAAAATGCTGTATTTGTTGTCTTTGACTTTGTTAACAATTATGTGTCTTAAATGTCCAATTAGGGATGATGATGTACAAAAAATATGAATTATCACTACACTTACAATTTAGTTTCAAATTCTTCATGTCATTTGGCCATGCAAAAAGGTTGATCTATATAATCCATTGAAAGACATAACCTCTATTATGCAATATAAAGACATTTGGAAGATTAAAATTAACTGAAATATATTAATGGTCATAAGAATCCACATCATAAGGTATTGCTTATTAGATAAAAGTGAGTAGCTGATTTGAGATATATGCAAACAATGATCTTGCATGGCATCCTGTTTTGTTACCTCAACTAGCAATGACAAATTAATTTCATGTATGTAACTCATTATCTTGTCATTGAAAGTATATAGATGAATATATTTATCAAAGCTGTCTATGCAAATCTGATATGAAAAATCAATGAAAATAATATATTCTGAAGCTATGTTATTGTTTATAGTTTCTGGTGCCTATAGGGTTTAAGTTTTGTGTTTCCTTAAACCCACAATAGTCTTATTTGTTTGTTTATTCTGATTATTTTATTAAAAAATAAATAAATTTTGGTACAAACAAGTGGAGTCTAGTTCAAGTTAAAGGAATAAAGACCATGATAAATGACACACAGTAGGAGATTAGTAAATGTTCAGTAACTTGATAGTCATAACTACACTAAACAATTCTGACTCTTGGCCTTTTCTTTTTGTATTACATATTTACTCATCCCCATTAAATGAAGAAAATAAACTTTTGTTAGGCCTAATTAGATACCCACTTTCCCCAATGGGCTAGAATTGGACTGCCTCTCTATTTCTTGTTGGCAATGCTTTCAAATTTCCAGGGTACTCTCTTCTGCTGTATAATCCTCAATCATACTGCATGCATTTATTTTAGGTTAGGAGACAACAGCATAATATAATGACTGATGCAAGTGAACATGATTCCTTAAAAGCCTAGGAAATTTTAAATAGATATGGTTAGAAAAACTATTTTGAGTGATACCATTCTCTGGTCTCTTATCTAGTTTTTGTTTTTTTTTTTTTTTAATATATGAAATTTATTGTCAAATTGGTTTCCATACAACACCCAGTGCTCATCCCAAAAGGTGCCCTCCTCAATACCCATCACCCACCCTCCCCCCCCAACCCCCATCAACCCTCAGTTTGTTCTCAGTTTTTAACAGTCTCTTATGCTTTGGCTCTCTCCCAATCTAACCTTTTTTTTTTTTTCCTTCCCCTCCCCCATGGGTTTCTGTTAAGTTTCTCAGGATCCACATAAGAGTGAAACCATATGGTATCTGTCTTTCTCTGTGTGGCTTATTTCCCTTAGCATCACACTCTCCAGTTCCATCCACGTTACTACAAAAGGCCATATTTCATTTTTTCTCATTGCCACGTAGTATTCCATTGTGTATATAAACCACAATTTCTTTATCCATTCATCAGTTGATGGACATTTAGGCTCTTTCCATAATTTGGCTATTGTTGACAGTGCTGCTATAAACATTGGGGTACAAGTGCCCCTATGCATCAGTACTCCTGTATCGCTTGGATAAATTCCTAGCAGTGCTATTGCTGGGTCATAGGGTAGGTCTATTTTTAATTTTGTGAGGAACCTCCACACTGCGTTCCAGAGTGGCTGCACCAATTTGCATTCCTACCAACAGTGCAAGAGGGTTCCCATTTCTCCACATCCTCTCCAGCATCTATAGTCTCCTGATTTGTTCATTTTGGCCACTCTGACTGGCGTGAGGTGATATCTGAGTGTGGTTTTGATTTGTATTTCCCTGATAAGGAGCGACGTTGAACATCTTTTCATGTGCCTCTTGGCCATCCGGATGTCTTCTTTAGAGAAGTGTCTATTCATGTTTTCTGCCCATTTCTGCACTGGATTATTTGTTTTTCGGATGTGGAGTTTGGTGAGCTCTTTATAGATTTTGGATAGTAGCTCTTTGTCCGATATGTCCTTTGCAAATATCTTTTCCCATTCCGTTGGTTGCCTTTTAGTTTTGTTGGTTGTTTCCTTTGCTGTGCAGAAGCTTTTTATCTTCATAAGGTCCCAGTAATTCACTTTTGCTTTTAATTCCCTTGCCTTTGGGGATGTGTCGAGTAAGAGATTGCTACGGCTGAGGTCTAAGAGGTCTTTTCCTGCTTTCTCCTCTAAGGTTTGGATGGTTTCCTGTCTCACATTCAGGTCTTTTATCCATTTTGAGTTTATTTTTGTGAATGGTGTGAGAAAGTAGTCTAGTTTCAACCTTCTGCATGTTGCTGTGCAGTTCTCCCAGCACCATTTGTTAAAGAGACTGTCTTTTTTCCATTGGATGTTCTTTCCTGCTTTGTCAAAGATTAGTTGGCCATACGTTTGTGGGTCTAGTTGTGGGGTTTCTATTCTATTCCATTAGTCTATGTGTCTGTTTTTGTGCCAATGCCATGCTGTCTTGATGATGACAGCTTTGTAGTAGAGGCTAAAGTCTGGGATTGGGATGCCTCCTGCTTTGGTCTTCTTCTTCAAAATTACTTTGGCTATTCGGGGCCTTTTGTGGTTCCATATGAATTTTAGGATTGCTTGTTCTAGTTTCGAGAAGAATGCTGGTGCAATTTTGATTGGGATTGCATTGAATGTGTAGATAGCTTTGGGTAGTATTGACATTTTGACAATATTTATTCTTCCAATCCATGAGCAGGGAATGTCTTTCCATTTCTTTAAATCTTCTTCAATTACCTTCATAAGCTTTCTATAGTTTTCAGCATACAGATCCTTTACATCTTTGGTTAGATTTATTCCTAGGTATTTCACGCTTCTTGGTGCAATTGTGAATGGGATCAGTTTCTTTATTTGTCTTTCTGTTGCTTCATTGTTAGTGTATAAGAAGGCAACTGATTTCTGTACATTGATTTTGTATCCTGCAACTTTGCTGAATTCATGGATCAGTTCTAGCAGACTTTGGGTGGAGTCTATCGGATTTTCCATGTATAATATCATGTCATCTGCAAAAAGCGAAAGCTTGACTTCATCTTTGCCAATTTTGATGCCTTTGATTTCCTTTTGTTGTCTAATTGCTGATGCTAGAACTTCCAGCACTATGTTAAACAACAGTGGTGAGAGTGGGCATCCCTGTCATGTTCCTGATCTCAGGGAAAAAGCTCTCAGTTTTTCCCCGTTGAGGATGATGTTAGCTGTGGGGTTTTCATAAATGGCTTTTATGATCTTTAAGTATGTTCCTTCTATCCTGACTTTCTCAAGGGTTTTTATTAAGAAAGGGTGCTGGATTTTGTCAAAGGACTTTTCTGCATCGAATGACAGGATCATATGGTTTTTCTCTTTTTTTTTTTGTTAATGTGATGTATCACGTTGATTGATTTGCGAATGTTGAACCAGCCCTGCATCCCAGGAATGAATCCCACTTGATCATGGTGAATAATTCTTTTTATATGCCGTTGAATTCGATTTGCTAGTATCTTATTGAGAATTTTTGCATCCATATTCATCAGGGATATTGGCCTGTAGTTCTCTTTTTTTACTGGGTCTCTGTCTGGTTTAGGAATCAAAGTAATACTGGCTTCATAGAATGAGTCTGGAAGTTTTCCTTCCCTTTCTATTTCTTGGAATAGCTTGAGAAGGATAGGTATTATCTCTGCTTTAAACGTCTGGTAGAACTCCCCTGGGAAGCCATCTGGTCCTGGACTCTTATTTGTTGGGAGATTTTTGATAACCGATTCAATTTCTTCGCTGGTTATGGGTCTGTTCAAGCTTTCTATTTCCTCCTGATTGAGTTTTGGAAGAGTGTGGGTGTTCAGGAATTTGTCCATTTCTTCCAGGTTGTCCAATTTGTTGGCATATAATTTTTCATAGTATTCCCTGATAATTGTTTGTATCTCTGAGGGATTGGTTGTAATAATTCCATTTTCATTCATGATTTTATCTATTTGGGTCATCTCCCGTTTCTTTTTGAGAAGCCTGGCTAGAGGTTTGTCAATTTTGTTTATTTTTTCAAAAAACCAACTCTTGGTTTCGTTGATCTGCTCTACAGTTTTTTTAGATTCTATATTGTTTATTTCTGCTCTGATCTTTATTATTTCTCTTCTTCTGCTGGGTTTAGGCTGCCTTTGCTGTTCTGCTTCTATTTCCTTTAGGTGTGCTGTTTAGATTTTGTATTTGGGATTTTTCTTGTTTCTTGAGATAGGCCTGGATTGTGATGTATTTTCCTCTCAGGACTGTCTTCGCTGCATCCCAAAGCGTTTGGATTGTTGTATTTTCATTTTCATTTGTTTCCATATATTTTTTAATTCCTTCTCTAATTGCCTGGTTGACCCACTCATTCTTTTGTAGGGTGTTCTTTAACCTCCATGCTTTTGGAGGTTTTCCAGACTTTTTTCTGTGGTTGATTTCAAGCTTCATAGCATTGTGGTCTGAAAGTATGCATGGTATGATTTCAATTCTTGTATACTTATGAAGGGCTGTTTTGTGACCCAGTATATGATCTATCTTGGAGAATGTTCCATGTGCACTCGAGAAGAAAGTCTATTCTGTTGCTTTGGGATGCAGAGTTCTAAATATATCTGTCAAGTCCATCTGATCCAATGTCTCATTCAGGATCTTTGTTTCTTTATTGACCATGTGTCTAGATGATCTATCCATTTCTGTAAGTGGAGTGTTAAAGTCCCCTACATTTACCACATTCTTATCAATAAGGTTGCTTATGTTTATGAGTAATTGTTTTATATATTTGGGGGCTCCCGTATTCAGCACATAGACATTTATAATTGTTAGCTCTTCCTGATGGATAGACCCTGTAATTATTATATAATGCCCTTCTTCATCTGCTGTTACAACCTTTAATTTAAAGTCTAGTTTGTCTGATATAAGTATGGCTACTCCAGCTTTCTTTTGGCTTCCAGTAGCATGATAAATAGTTCTCCATCCCCTCACTCTCAATCTAAAAGTGTCCTCAGGTCTAAAATGAGTCTCTTGTAGACAGCAAATAGATGGGTCTTGTTTTTTTATCCATTCTGATACCCTATGTCTTTTGGTTGGCGCATTTAATCCATTTACATTCAGTGTTATTATAGAAAGATACGGGTTTAGAGTCATTGTGATGTCTGTATGTTTTATGCTTGTAGTGATGTCTCTGGTACTTTGTGTCACAGGATCCCCCTTAGGATCTCTTGTAGGCCTGGTTTAGTGGTGATGAGTTCCTTCAATTTTTGTTTATTTGGGAACATCTTTATCTCTCCTTCTATTCTAAATGACAGACTTGCTGAATAAAGGATTCTTGGCTGCATATTTTTTTCTGTTCATCCCATTGAAGATATCCTGCCATTCCTTTCTGGCCTGCCAAGTTTCAGTAGAGAGATCGGTCACGAGTCTTATAGGTCTTCCTTTATATGTTAGAGCACGTTTATATCTAGCTACTTTCAGAATTTTCTCTATATCCTTGTATTTTGCCAGTTTCACTATGATATGTCGTGCAGAAGATTGATTCAAGTTACGTCTGAAGGGAGTTCTCTGTGCCTCTTGGATTTCAATGCCTTTTTCCTTCCCCAGTTCAGGGAAGTTCTCATCTATTATTTCTTCAAGTACACCTTCAGTGCATTTCCCTCTCTCTTCCTACTCTGGGATACCAATGATGCGTATATTATTCTTTTTAGTGTATCACTTAGTTCTCTAATTTTCCCCTCATACTCCTGGATTTTATCTATCCCTTTTTCTCAGCTTCCTCTTTTTCCATAATTTAATCTTCTAGTTCACCTATTCTCTCCTCTGCCTCTTCAATCTGAGCCGTGGTCTATTCCATTTTATTTTGCATCTCGTTTAAAACGTTTTTCAGCTCCTCCTGACTGTTCTTTAGTCCCTTGATCTCTGTAGCAAGAGATTCTCTGCTGTCCTCTATACTGTTTTCAAGCCCAGCAATTAATTTTATGACTATTATTCTAAATTCACTTTCTGTTATATTATTTAAATCCTTTTTGATCAGTTCATTAGCTGTTGTTATTTCCTGGAGATTGTTTTGAGGGGAATTCTTTCGTTTGGTCATTTTGGATAGTCCCTGGAGTGGTGCAGGCCTGCAGGGCACTTCCCCTGTGCTGTGGTGTATAACTGGAGTTGGTAGGCGGGGCCGCAGTTCAGACCTGAATCTGCCCCCAGCCCACCGCTGGGGCCACAGTCAGACTGGTGTGTGCCTTCTCTTTCCCTCTCCTAGGGGCGGTATTCACTGTGGGGTGCCATGGCCCGTCTGGGCTACTTGCACACCGCCAGGCTTGTGGTGCTGGGGATCTGACCTATTAGCTGGGATGGGTATGCAACGTGCATGGGGGCAGAAGGGGCAGCCTTAGGTCGCTTCTCCTTAGGTGATCCACTTCAGGAGGGGCCCTGTGGCAGCAGGAGGGAGTCAGACCCGCTGCCGGAGGGGTGGCTCCACAGAAGCACAGCATTGGGTGTTTGCTCGGAGCAAGCAAGTTCCCTGGCAGGAACTGGTTCCCTTTGGGATTTTGGCTGGGGGATGGGCGAGGGAGATGGTGCTGGCTAGTGCCTTTGTTCCCCACCAAACTGAGCTCTGTCGTCCGGGGGCTCAGCAACTCTCCCTCCCTTTGTCCTCCAGCCTTCCCGCTTTCTGAGCAGAGCTGTTAACTTATGACCTCCCAGATGCAAAGTCATGCTTGCTGTTGGAACACACTCTGGCCCCTCCACTTTTGCAAGCCAGACTCGGGGTTCTGCTTGGCCAGCAGGCCACCCCTCCACCCCGGCTCCCTTCCGCCAGTCCGTGCAGCGCACACCGCCTCTCAGCCCTTCCTACCCTCTTCCGTGCGCCTCTCCTCTGCGCTTGGGTCCAGAGACTCCATTCTGCTAGTCTTCTGGTGTTTTTCTGGGTTATTTAGGCAGGTGTAGGTGGAATCTAAGTGATCAGCAGGACGCGTGGTGAGCCCAGCGTCCTCCTACACCGCCATCTTCTCTCTACACCCATCCTTTCATTTTCAAACTTCAGGTGTCTTTAGATCTAAAGTGAATCTCTTGTAGGGAACATATAGATGGATCTTGATTTCTTTTATCTATTCTGATACCCTATGTCTTTTTATTGGAGCATTTACATTCAGAATAATTATTGAACTATATAAATTTAGTCCCATTGTGTTACCTGTAGAGTTGGTGTTTCTGGTGGTGTTCTCTGGTCCTTTTCAGTCTTTGATGCTTTGGTGGTTTTTTTTTTTTTTCCTCTTTTTAAAGAGTCCCCCTTATAATTTCTCGCAGGACTGGCTTAGTGGTAATAAACTCCTTTAGTTTTAGTTTGTCTGGGAGACTTTTTTCTCCTCTTCTAATTTGAATGACAACCTGGATGGATAAAGGATTCTTGGCTGCATATTTTTCCTATTCAGAACACTGAATATTTCCTGCCACTCCCTTCTGGCCTGTCACGTTTCAGCGAATGGGTCTGCTGCTAACTTATGTTTCTACCTCTGTAGGTTAACATTCTTTTGTCCATAGATGTTCTCAGAATTCTCTCTTTATCTTTGCATTTTGCAAGTTCTTTATATTTTGAAAGTTTCACTATTGTATGTTATGGTGTTGATGTCCTTTTGTTGATTTTGAGAGGAGTTCTCTTTGTCTGTTGGACTTGAATACCTGCTTCCTTCTTCAGCTCGGGAAAGTTCTCAGCTATAATTTGTTCAAATAAATCTTCTGCTGTGACTCCACGATATGGATATTGTTTTGTTTTATGGAATTATTAAGCTTCCTATATCTTCTTTAGTGATATAATAATTTTCTTTTCCTCTTCTTTTTGGCTTCATTATTTGCCATAATTTTATCTTTTATATCACCTATTCTCTGCTCTGCTTCTTTACTCCTCATTGTGAGTATATCCAGTTGGTTTTGTATCTCAGTTATAGCATTTTGTATCTTAGCCTGACTAATTTTTAGGTCTTTTATCTTTGCTACAAGGGTTTCTCTGGTGTCTTCTCTGCTTTTGTCAAGATCAGCTAGTAGTCTTATGACTGCTGCTCTAAATTCTCATTCAGATATGTTGTTTGTATCTGTTTTGAGCAAGTCTCTGACTGTAATTTCTTCTTGATCTCCATTCCTCCATCTTGTCATTTTAGCTCAGTTTTTGCCTTTTGAGTGTTTTGAAAACTTGTTATGATTCCCACACTTGAGAGTAATGTTTTATTTAAAAAAAGGTCATACACTGTCTGAGGCCTGGCACTTCAAGAAGTGTTCTGGTGTATATGTGTGCACCCTGATGTTGCATTTTGGCTGCTCTTTCCCCCTGTTCAGTCGTCTGTAGAGCTCCTCCTTGCTTGCAGTGGGAAGTGTTTGAACTCTTAACTCAGTGTGCTTTGATTTGTTTGTCAAAAAAGCCTGTAACACTGTCTTCCTCCAACTGTGGATATCCTTCTGCCAGTCTGCAGATTGATTTCCTGGGTGTTCCAAGTGATATGACTTCAATACAGCTGTGTTTGAGGGATGAATAAAGCCCAGGATCCCCCTACTTCTCTGCCAGCTTAATTACTCCTCCTGTTTCTAATTATCACATACGTTGCATAAGTAAATGTCTGTTGATTATGCAAATGGGTACTAGTTTTACTGGTAAGCAATATACTTTAAGTACAACAAGTTATGGGCTCAATTTTTAGAATTGGTTGTTATTTCTCTAATATTCAAGATACTGGGTTAGCTGAGAATAAAGGACTAACTTGTAATACTAAGTAAAGTAACCAGTAGTGTTTGCAAAGCTATGTCAGTATTTTCTTGAATATATGTCTCAGATTGTCACATAAAGATGCTTTTCCTTATAACATTCATCAGCTCTTTTATTTTTATATTGTTTTATTTTAATTCCAATTATGGATAGAAATTACACATTATATATAGAAATTGTGGGTATTTTTCTCCCAAATCGCATTTCTATTTATCAAATATTTTCATTGCTGTGAGAGGAGCATTCTTACAGACCATCTGAAATCTTCAAATTAGATATCTTCAGCTATATGTTTAATAGTGCTATAAAAATATAAGGAATACAAGGGAATATTCTTCCATAGGTACAAAAATATTTATTTAAGCAAATAAAAGTGAAATTGGCTGTGTATTAGAGATCGTAGAATAGAAAATTTGTAAGATTTTACGTTGTTTAATTATTCCTATAATGTTAATTGATTGGGACATGAATCATAAACTGAGATTCAGTGAGATAAGTTTATCTCAATAAATATGCTAAAACACTCTGAACAGCCCTGATCATGGCAATAAAAGCCAACTCCTTGCAAGTTTGGTTTATCTAATTCTTTAACTAGCAGTAAATATAGTAGTATATTAATAACTCTCTTTTACCAGTGAGTGGTGTTTGTTTTATATCCACAACTCTGTAACATGTATCTACTATCTCCAGGTTGGCCAAAGGAATCTATCTTCTTACAACTACTCCTTACAAAGTGTATTTATAAACCCTATTTACTTAGGTTTCTTATCATCTCCTCTTTACAATAATCTTTTCTACACTGTTTTTGTGTAAATTCTGGTCAAGGAAAATAACCAATCCTATAAAAGTCAATCACATATCAGCAGTCTTGTTCTTCCATACAAGCACATAATATTGTTGAGTAAATACTTCTTAGACTGTGAACTTAAAATTTACATTAAAATATTGAGATAGATAGAGAAAAATAATTAATACATTAATAATTACTAACATTTTTCACATTTTTCAAAGTTCATTACAATAGTGACCAAAATGTGCAAGATTTATACTACTTTTCATTTATAACATTACATAAATGTTCTAATTCTGGGTTTCTCAAAAATTTTTCTTTGACAAGAATCACCTAAGGAGCCTGTTTTAAATGCAGTTTCTTGCATCCAAAGTCAAATATCATGAGGTTGAGACATGGAAACTTATATTTATAACAAGTTATCCACAAATGATTCTAATGCTCTTTGTGGTCCACACATTCACTACATTTTGAAATCAGCAAGCTATTTTGATCATTATCATTGTCCCCAGTATATGGAAATTTCAAGAAATTTAAATAAATGTGTCATAGCAAATGGTGATAAGAGTTTAAAGAGATATGGTTAAAATGTTCTGCCTCACTTTTTAATCAGAAATGGCTCATTTTCCTAACAATATAAATGAATGCACATATACTTTCTAAGTCAAGGAAGGTACTGGGGAAACAGTCCCAGAAGTAGTCACTGAGGGATATTTTACTCTGTTAAAATATGGTATCCATTAGTATATTATAATTTTGTGCTCCAGGCAAGTACTTAGTAATGAATAAAAAATAAAGTATCAGATATCACAATAGGTAATTAGAGGACAGTAATGGGAAGGATGGGGCAAAAGATGCTTCAAATTCCTGGTAAGTAGGCAGTAGCCATCAGTTAGGTATATCTTTTCGCAAAAGGATCTCAGACTTACAAAATGACTAGGAGATTCTGGTGAGGAACATGATGGTAGGATAAGACACTGGTTCATATATTCTCGTGAAGACAACTAGATAACTATAAAATCATCCTAAATACCCCAGAAACTGACCTGAAGACCAACAGAACAAACTTCACAACTAAACAGAGAGAAAGGCTACATCCAGAGGGCATGAAGTATGAAGATGTGGTTTAAGGGAGAAAAAAGATATGGTAATTGGGAGGAGGGAGATGAGGTCACAGAGAGGTGTGAGAAAGACAGGAGCACACAAGAGAATGCACAAGCAGAATGTTGTCCTAAAGCCATGAGCTTGGAAAATGAGAGCCGCTGAATTTTGTGAGTTCCTGAAAACTGGGGCTTAAAGTCTGGAGTTTTAAAGGTCACTGACTTGGTGGATATAGAGCCCAGAGGGCCCTGCACTGCTCGTGGAGAGAAGGCAGGCA
Organism: Herpailurus yagouaroundi; assembly: GCF_014898765.1. Taxonomy (NCBI): domain Eukaryota; kingdom Metazoa; phylum Chordata; class Mammalia; order Carnivora; family Felidae; genus Herpailurus; species Herpailurus yagouaroundi. The sequence continues at coordinate 6,576,037 of NW_024420481.1, forward strand.
AAAAGTCCCATGTAAGACAGCATGGAAACAGAGATCTGAAAAGTAACTGGGGCACGTAGCAGGGAGATTATTCACTCTTCTCCAAGCACATCCTTGAGAGACAGCATTCAAGAAGACAAGACAACCCTGACACCAAAACCAGATAAAGTCTTCTCTAAAAAAAGAGAACTACAAGTAAATTTCCCTGAAGAACATGGATGCAAAACTTCTCAATAAAATACTAACAACGGAATTCAACAATATATTTAAAAAATAATTCATCATAATCAATAGGGCTTTATTACTGGGATGCAAGGTGGTTTAATATTTGCAAATCAACCAACATGATACACCACATTAATAAAAGAAAGGATAAGAACCAAATGATCTTTTCAGTAAATGAAGAAAAACATTTGGCAGAGTACAGTATTTGTTCATGATAAAAACCCTCAACAAAGTATGTTTTGAAGGAACATACCTTAACAAAATAAAGGCCATATGTAAAAAGCCACATCTAATATTATTTTCAACTGAGAGCTTTTCTTCTGTGATCAGAAACAATACAGGGATGTCCACTCTCATGATTATTATTCAGCATAGTACTGGGATTCTTAGCCACAACAATCAGACAACAAAAAAAATAAAAGGCTGCCAAATCAGCAAGGGAGAAGAAAAACACTGTTTGCAGATAACAGGATACTCTATATATAAAATTCAAAAAGACTCCCATAAAAATCTGCTGGAACTGATACATGAATTTAATAAAGTCACAAGAGAGAAAATCAACATACATAAATTTGCATTCTGTATTCCCTAATGAAGCAGCAGATAGAAAAATCAACAAGTCAATCCTATTTACAATTACACCAAAAACAGCAAGATTACCTACGAATAAACATAACCAAAGAGGTGAAAATTCTGTACTCTGGAAACTATAAAACACTGATGAATAAAACTGTGGATGACACCAAGAAATGGAAAAACATTCCATGCTTATGGATTGGAACGAATATTGTTAAAATGTTTATACTACTTAAAGCAATCTATACATTGAAAGCAATCCCTGTCAAAATACCACCAGCGTTTTTTATAGATCTCGAAAAAATAATTCTAAAATTTGTATGGAGCCAGAAAAGACCCTGAATAGACAAAAGCAATCTTCAAAGGAAAAGCAAAACTGGAGGAATCACAATTCCAGACTTCAAGTTATATTCTAAAGCTGTAGTGATCAACAATATTTTGGTACTTGCCCAAAAATAGATACATAGATTAATGGAGCAGAATAGAAAACCCAGAAATGAGCCCACATCTATATGTTCAATGAATCTTCAAAAAGCAAGAAAGAATATGCAGTGAAAGAAGACAGTCTCTTCAACAAATGGTATTGGAAAAACTGCATAGCAACATGCAAAATAATGAAACTGGACCATGTTCTTACACCAAACACAAAAATAAATTCAAAATGGATTAGAGACCTAAATGTGAGACAAGAAACCATCAAAATCCTAGAGCAGAACACAGCCAGTAGCAACTTTGACATTGGCCATAGCAAATTCTTGTTAGATATGTCTCCTGCGGCAAGGGAAACAAAAGCAAAAATATACTAATTGGGATTTCATTTAAAAAAACACAAAAAACAAACCAAAACAAAACAAACAGACAAACAAAAATACACCTTCTGCCCAGCAAAGGAAATAATCAATAAAATTAAAGGTAACCTAATGAATGTGAGAAGATATTTGCAAATTACATACCCAATGAAGAGTTAGCATCCAAAATATATAAAGAACATATAAAATCAACACCAAAGAAATGAATAATCCACTTAAAAAATGAGCAGAAGACATTAAAAGACATTTTTCCAAAGAAGACATCCATATGTCCAACAGACATATGAAATGACCTCAACACCACTTATCATCAGGAAAATAAAAATCAAAACTACAAAGAAATCACCCTGAAGAATAAACATTGTCAAAATGTCAATACTACCCAAAGCTACCTACATATTCAATGCAATCCCAATCAAAATTGCACCAGCATTCTTCTTGAAACTAGAACAAGCAATCCTAAAATTCATATGGAACCACAAAAGGCC
>NW_024420481.1:6578513-6702616 GCF_014898765.1 Herpailurus yagouaroundi
AAAAAAAAAGAGGTTAGAGTGGGAGAGAGCCAAAGCATAAGAAACTCTTAAAAACTGAGAACAAACTGAGGGTTGATGGGGGTTGGGAGGGAGGGGAGGGAGGGTGAAGCGTATTGAGGAGGGCACCTTTTGGGATGAGCACTGGGTGTTGTATGTAAACCAATTTGACAATAAATTTCATATATTGAAAAAAAGTAAAATAAAATAAAATCTGGTGTAGGCTAAAACAAATATTGAAAATAGAGGCTGAGAAAAAAACCATATACACATTGAAGAAATTTAATAAAAGCACATTTATATTTGAAAAAAAAATGAAAGAACACTGCTAATAGAAAAAAAGAGTAGTGATCACATTTTATTGATTATAATATTAAAATCACTTTTAATATGTACATTTTGATTAAATTTGATGTATATACGACTATGAAACCATCACCACCAATTAACCAAGATAAATACAAGGAATATTGGGAAGGATATGGAGCAACTGGTACTCTTATCCACTGCACTGAGGATTTCAAGATGGCATGATCACTTTGAAAAATAATTTGTTGATTCTTACCATATTAAACATACCACATGACCCAGCCATTTCACTCCTAAGTATTTACCCAAGATAATTAAAGCATATGTTCATTAAACAAACAAACAAACAAAACCCCCCCCCACACACAAAAAGAAATCACCTTGTACCTGTCAGAATCACCAAAATTAACAACACAAGAAACAGGTGTTGACAAGGATGTGTAGAAAAAAAGAACCATCTTGCACTGTTGGTAGGAAGGCAAACTGGTGCAGCCACTCTGGAAAACAGTGTGGAAGTTCTTTAAAAAGATAAAAGTAAAACTGCTCTATAATTAAGCAATCGCACTGCTGGGTATTTACCCAAAGAATACAAAAACACCAAATCAAATGGATACATGAACCCCAATGTTTATAGTAGCATTATTTACAATAGCCAAATTATGGAAGCAGCCCAAGTGTCCATCAATTAATGAATGCATAAAGAAGATGTGGTATATATATTCAATGGAATATTATTCAGCCACAGAAAACGAAATCTTGCCATTTGTAATGACATGATTGGAGCTAGAAAGTATAATGTTAAGTGAAATAAGGCAGTCAGAGAAAGACAAATGACATATTCTTTCACTCATATGTGGAATTTAAGAAACAAAAGATAGAAGAAAAAGGAAAAAATTAAGAGAGAGAGAAAGAGAGAGACAGAAAGAAAGAAACCAAGAAACAGACTCTTACTATAGATAAGAAACTGATGGTTACCAGAGCCCGGCGCGGGGGGGGGGGGGGCCCCGGGGCCAAATAGATGATGAGGATCAAGGAGGGTACTTGAAATGAGCGACGAGTGTTGCATATTGTACACCTGAGATTAATGTTACGTTGTATGCTAACTAATAAATTTAAATGAAAATATACGAAAATTAAAAATAAAAATAAAAATCCAACTATGTATCATCATTTTCATTATAAAAACCTGCAATAAATTTGATGACCCATTCTAAGCATATTCAAATTTTCTGTAGCATCCATCTCACCACTTTGTGCATTTTTTCCCTCTTCGTAAATATCTACTGATTTTCACTACTGTTTCTCTTGCCTGGTCTGTGTAGGTCCAGCATTTATCCTATGACATTCTCATTCTTCTAAAAATCATTGATAAAAGTAGCATTTGTCTATCTAGTAGGCCAGAAAAGTGTATTTTTAAAGTGCGCATTCTAGAACATGAACTATTTATATTACTTTGTCAGAGTAGTCCAGAACAAATCCAGACCCTGTCTGGTCTTTTCCCTTCCTTTCATTTACCTTTCATTCTACACAATTTGTCTTCTTCATGACATTTTTGGCCACTTCACTTTGATTCTTCATTTTCAATTTTTGTTTTTGCTTTCTTCTTCCATATTTGCACATGTCATCTTACTCTGTTACATATTTTTTCTCTATTTTAGGTGTGTTTTCCTTTTTTGGCAATGCATAATTAGACTGTGTATTAGTTTTCTATTGCTGCATATCAAATTATTATACACTTAGTGGGTTAAAAACAGTACAAATTCATTATCTTACAGTTTCCATGAGTAGGAGCCTAGGTTCTGAGTAGCTGTGTTTTCTGCTCATGTCCTCACCATACTGAAATCAAAGTGTTGGGTAGAGATGGGGTCTCCTCTGAGGCTCAGGTTCCTTTTCCAAGTTCATGTGGTCGTTGACACATTTCATTTCCTTCAAGGTCTAGAACTCAAATTGGCTGCATTTTCAAAACCAACAAGACCAGACTTTTTGATACTTTATCTTCTTTTAAATCTTTCTCTGAAACATCAGGGCCTCCCAGGATTAGCTTCCTTTTGTTTATCTCAAAATCAACTGATTAGTATCCAAATTGAGGGAGTAATATTCAATCATATTCAAAGGTTCTAGCTACACTTAATGGAAGGTAATTACAGTAAAAACTTGGTTTGTGAGCATAATTGGTTCTGAAAACATGCTTGTAATCCAAAGTGCTTGTATATCAAAGCAATTTTCAAGAACCATTAGTTCAGTTGTCATCATGTGATATTCAGCATCATGTACTACTCATATTGCAAGATATCACTCATTAATCAGGTTAAAATGTATTAGAAATGTTTGCTCATCTTGCAGAACACTCACCGAACAAGACTCACAAACCAAGGTTTACTGTATATGGATCATACACAACAGGGGGCTAGGCAAATTCTGCCTAGCACAGACTGTTTCAGGTATTACTTTCCCAGTTGGCATGGAGCTCATATGCTTCTCCTACTTGATTCTTAGTAGAGCACTCAGGTCATCTTTCTAGTAGGATGCATGAACTGGGAAGCCTAGGCCCCCACTAAGAATCCAAAAAAGTAACCACACCTAAGGGAACAAAATTTCTCTTATCTGATCTGAGGGGTTTCCATTCTAGCTTTCAGATAACCCCCTCCCAATACTTATCTCATCCAGTGACAGGGACATGTAATCTGTACTTGAAAATAATGGAGGAAACATTAAATTTTCAATGCTGGACCTTGACAGGACTTTTTTTTTTTTTAATTTTTTTTTCAACGTTTTATTTATTTTTGGGACAGAGAGAGACAGAGCATGAACGGTGGAGGGGCAGAGAGAGAGGGAGACACAGAATCGGAAACAGGCTCCAGGCTCTGAGCCATCAGCCCAGAGCCTGACGCGGGGCTCGAACCCACGGGACGCGAGATCGTGACCTGGCTGAAGTCGGACGCTTAACCGAGTGCGCCACCCAGGCGCCCCTTGACAGGACTTTTGAATCTGCTTTTATCAATTTCTCCTAGATCCAAGATTTTACATAGAATAATTTACCATCACAATTTTTAACAGAATTGATAGGGTGCCTAATTTTTAATCTTTTGAGAAGAAGCCTCTATCATACATTATTCCATTCTATTCATCCATTTTTACATTTGTCAGTGGCCTGAGGGTATTTAAAAGACCTATGATTTGTTTTCTGTGAATTTTGGTTTTATCTTTGTAATCATATCATGTCTTAAATAAATGAGTTTTAATTGCCTTAATCACATAAATTAAGTATCCAAGTTGGTAATAAGTTTTGCTTCACAAAAAATCTTATTTTGTATAATATTAATCTAAAGGTATGAAAAATATTTGTAACCACAGAACATTGAAGCACATAAATTGATCGGATTAATTCTATTTTAAATTAAATATGCACACAATATTTCTTTGCCCTAGAGAAATTTTATAAGTTTATTTTACTTTTGGCCAGATATCATTGATTGCTTTATATAGAAAGGCCTTTTATGAAAACTAATGTTCCAACAAAGAAGAAAAATACAATATAGTAATAATATCTCTATTTTAAGATTTTTTTCCACTTTAATTTATTAATGGTATTCTTAAACATTGCTCTATTGTCCTATGCCATACATCAGTTTTTTATTATTATTTATGATTTAAAACTCAGTTTTTTTCCTAAAACAGTGAAAGCTAAGCTTTTAAAAATAATAAAGCAATTTAATTTGAAAACAAGTAGGAAAAGTTATTGTCATTGGCAACACTGTTTCTTTATCGGAACATTCACTACAATATGGGTTTATTTTTGAATTTTCCTACGTAAACTCTCCTTGGTTCTAGGAAAGTTAATAATAATCACTGCTATTTACAGAGCACATACATAGTACAAGATCCTTTACATATATTATTTCTAAGTCTTACAACACTTCTGTAAATCTGGTATTAACATTCCAGCTTTAAAAATAAGGAAGTCAGGACACAAATTAATTTGCCAAAGGTCATGTGCTAGAAATACTAGAGCCAGGATTCAAATCCAGGATTTCAATTCTAAGTTCAACTTCACGTCCTCAGTACATTTTGTTAGCTATCCTTATTCCTCTAATTAGCCTTCTGCTTGTAACTACCATTCCTCTACTATTGCTAAAGGATAATTCCTATTCTTTCACTTTTCTTGAATATAATACGCAGGGAAAAGTTGAGAGCACTGAGTTATATTATTTATTTGTTCAGAGGACAGGATGCCACCAGAATGTTATCATTGCCTTAGCCGACCCAATTTTTCATCATTTTTCAGTTCCTATTATCAATTTTTCAGCTTTAAAATAAAATAGTCTTTCATTTAGGTTTCATGTTACAGTGTCAAATGCCATTTTCCCTCATCATCTCAGATTGAAACTAAATGTTTGTGGAGTAGAAATCCCCTAAACAAAGGAACTATTGACTGAAAAGATTTTTTGTTTTTAGCTACAGTTTCTCTTTGGTACTATTTCACTTTTATTTTGCAACTATACTTCATCACAAAGCACATAGAAAAAGTTGGGCTAGTAAAGAAGCATTTTTTGTCATCCAGCATAGCCATAGAGGAAAGTATTCTGTTAAATCAGATACTCTTCTATCACTTTAAAAGATACTGTGTAAGAAATACTATTAGTCATGAAGTTGGAATTTAAAAATGTAACAATACCTCATTAACAATTCCTCAAATAAACTTCATATAAAATCTCCCGGGGTAAATAAATCTGTGTAAGTCCTGTGAAGTATAGTTGCTTATATTTGTAGAAGTCAAGCTAACAACTATTACCTGTATTACCTATTACATATTTGTCTTTGCCCAAGAGAAATTTGGAAGTATCCACTCTGGATATACTCGAAGTCAGCAATCAATATTTACTCTTTCTTCTCTCTTTCTTTCTCTCTTACCATCTACTTTCCACTCTAATTTCCTTTGTGCTTTTTCTTCATTCACTTCTCTCTTTCATAACCAGTATGTTAAGCTTTTGAGTCATTGGTTTATTATACTTCAACTCTTAATTTTTAAGGCAATATTTTCATTCATGGATGAGGAATGCTAAGCATTACTAATAAAACAAAGATTATCTATGGATTGATCAAATTCACTTGAGAGGTGGGGGTGGCAAAATGCTCAAATCACACCAGCCAACAAGCAAGTCCTGAACATCAACCTGATATACTTCTTTTGGGGTTATTTGGGAGATGGAGTGGGGATATTGTTCATCACAGACTTGTAGAGGATCTCTCATTTTCTATGCTCCCTAAGCCAACAATTAGTGAGTTCTTGCACCCAGATGCTGTATTCTTACACTGACTTTTGGGATCTGGAGTTTCTGATAATTCTCTGAACGCAAAATTCTTGATTCTGGTGGAAGAAGTAAAAGTCCTGTGAACTTTCCACATCTCCAAGGTAAATATACCCAGTGGATTATAAAGATTTTTTTGTAAGAAAAGAAAGAAAGAGAGAGGAGAGAGAGAGAGAGAGAGAGAGAGAGAGAAAAGAAAGAAAGAAAGAAAGAAAGAAAGAAAGAAAGAAAGAAGAAAGAAAGAAAGAAATCCTGGCAGAAAACCAACTTCATGTGACGTAGGCTTCAATATGTTTGGGATGAACTCTTTCAAAACATCCATAAATGCTTACCCTGTTCCAAAAAGCATTATACTAGCATTTATGGGAGGAATGTCCTGGATTCTCTGACTCTAGTAAACTGAAAAATCTACATATTAAAGGGAAAGCACAGAATGAGTGCTTTGCCTGAACTCCTGTGTTCTTTGTCCTTTTTTCTACCTCAACGTCCCCACTTAGTCCATGATGAACCACCAAAGTCTTTAACGAAACTGAAAGAAGATGCACTTAGATATATGCTAATTCCACAACATCACTAGTTCTTAATTAATATCAGAATTACATGTTTAGATTTTTCAAAATATCCATGTCTGGGCCTCAAGCCAAACTTACTGAATCATAATGCCCAGAGTTTTGTTCTTAATATGTGTTTATAACCAGGAACTATATGCAATACCAGCAGTAGATTTCTACTTAACAAATAAACAGCTACCATGTTAGGTAACTTAATAAAAGAGATGTCTCACTTGTTTTCTCTCGAACCTATGTGACAGTTTTTCTGAGATACAAAAACAAGAATAAGATTATACATCTTAAGATATATACATTCTCAAATTCACCTAAGTACTGTAAGTATTTTTTCCATAATGGACATTATTTTGCATTCTCACTAGCCATACATGATGTTTCCCTGTACCCTAAATCATTTCCAACACTTAATATGCAAAATGTATCTCAGTAAAATTGTTAAAGTATTTTGCACATTTTTTCTCATTTTAATTTATTTTTCTATTTTCTGGAACTACTTGTACAATTAGGAATTGATACTATGTGTTTATTGACTGTTTGGTAGACTGCAACTATAAAATTGTCCTATTCTGGAGCCATTGGTAATGATATGTAAAGTGGCAGGAGATTTTTGTTATCATTTCAATACATATAATGATTATCTGTATGTTTCTTTTTTGCTGTTTCATTGAATGCTTATTTTGACAATTTATATTTTTTCCAGAAATATATATTTTTCAAACATTTGCATAATATTGGTTTTAATACTATTTTGCATTGCTATCACTATTTTATATTTAGTTATTACCCACTTTCAGACTGTATGTCGTATGTCTGCTTTTAGTTTTCTTGATTAATCTTGCTAATCTTGCTCTTTTTTACCATTCTTTAAAAAAAAATAGCTTGTCATTTGTAAATCAATTTGAATGCCTCTTCTATACATTATTCCTAATTTATTTGGGTTTACTCTCTTACTCTCTCCCTATCTTCCTGCATTGAATGCATATCTCATTTATTTTTATTCTTTCTAATTTTCTGATATGTTATATTCAAAGCTATAAATGTCCCATAAAAGTACTGTTTTAGATTAACATCACAGTTTTGAGTATTTAATACTCTCAATATCAGTTAGCTCTTTATATTTTACATTATAATTTCCTTTTTAACTAGAGTTACTTAATAGTACAATTTTATGTATTTATTTATTTATTTATTTATACTGACACGTGCTTTGTGTGTGTGGGGGGGTAATTTTCTTTTTTTTTTTTTTTAATTTTTTTTCCAACATTTATTTATTTTTGGGACAGAGAGAGACAGAGCATGAACGGGGGAGGGGCAGAGAGAGAGGGAGACACAGAATCGGAAACAGGCTCCAGGCTCTGAGCCATCAGCCCAGAGCCCAACGCGGGGCTCGAACTCACGGACCGCGAGATCGTGACCTGGCTGAAGTCGGACGCTTAACCGACTGCGCCACCCAGGCGCCCCTGGGGGGGGTAATTTTCTATTATTGCCTTTACTTACTTCATTGTGCTCATATCACATAGTCTATATTCCCTAGGAAATGTGTCACACAAAATACCTAAGTGTCAGGGTTAGCAAAAATATGTAATCAACCTGTTGTACACAGTGCTATTATCTTCCATTCCAACTAAGTTTGAGCACTACTCTCATATTATTACCTTTATACTGCCTGTAATATTTCCTCCCACACATATGATTGAAGTTGATCTAATACTCTTGCTCTCTTTCTCCGTGGTAGTAATTATATACCCAGAGCAGTATGAAGGAAAGGGGAATTATCTTCACTTGATATCTCATAGGAATCTCAAAATTAACATGAATGAAACACAAACCTTGTTAACTTCCAAAACCTGTTCTTTATAACCTCTTCCATTTCAGATGACCTCTATTCCTCCAGTTATGGAGGTCAAAATTCTTAGACATTTGGATTTACCTTTTTCTTCTCTTACTCCACATAAACTCCATCAGAAAATCATGTTGCTTCTACCTTAAGAATATATCCAAATATAACATCTTACCACCTATCCTGAAATTGTTGTGGATCAGTGGTTCGCGCAAATGAGGGTGATTTTGCATCTCAGGATATTTGGCAATGTCTAAAGACGTTTTTTGTTATCATAACTTGGGTAGTGCATTGTTGCTGGAATCCAGTAGTAGAGGCCATGGATGCTGCTAAACATCCTACAATGTACAGGCAGTCTGCCTCCTCAAGACACAATAAAAATTATCTGTCCAGGGGTGCCTGGGTGGCTCAGTCGGTTGAGCGTCCAACTTTGGTTCAGGTCATGATCTCACCACCTGTGAGTTCCAGCCCCGCATCGGACTCTGTGCTGACAGCTCGGAGCCTGCTTCAGATTCTGTGTGTGTCTCTCAATCTCTGCCCCTAACCCACTCGAATTCTGTCTCTGTCTCTCTCAAAAATAAATAAACATTAAAAAAAATTATCTGTCCAAATGTCAATAATGCTAAGGTTGAGGAAACCTGTCCTCAGCAAAAGAACTAATATTGTTCACCAGAATTATTCCAGTAGCTTTCTTACTGCAACCCTATACCCAGTTTCCTACCTTATTTCTCTTCAGTCTGTACTTTAAATACAAACTAGAGTAATATTGTAGAAAATTAATTCATATAATATTGTAAAAAATTAAGTCATATTGTATTACTCCCTTCACAGCCCTCCAATGGCTTTCCATATCATTTAAAGACCAAAGTCTTCCCATTAGCCTATAGGGCTATTCATGATCTGCCCCCACTCACCACTCTCTCTGGCATTATGACCTTTTATTCATGTCCTCAAGAATTCTTTAACACTCACACTGGCCACCTTGCTATTCCTTGAACACATACCAGATAAGTTACCACTTTAATATATTTGTTTATCCTGGAATTCCCTGCTCTCAGAAAAATCTATGGTTGGAGGGAGAGAATTAAGATGGTGGAGGAGTATGCTTGTCTCATCTCTCCCACACAGCTAGTTATCAAATCATTCTGAACACCTGAAAAATCAATTATAGTTCTGAGAAAACAGAAACTACAAGTCTACAAGTAAAAAAGTGACCACCTTCTGGAGGGTAGAGAGTGCTGACAGTTGATTTGAAGAGACAAAGCTGAAGGTATGGCTGTGGGCAGGGAACCTGCTTACAGAGGATACCGCAAAGTATTATAAGCAGAAGAGTGCAAAATCTGAACTTTTAGAAGTCCACTAGAGTGGGGGATGTGCCTGACTTAAAGGGACTCAGGTTGTGAAGTGGCAAGGAATTCCAGGAGTGACAGTGTGGTCTGAGGATCCCCTGAGTTGCAAGAGGGACAGGTGGCACCAAAGTGCCCTGCTATTTTCAGACATAACAGCAGGTTACTCGGTCTGAAGGTAACAAAGATGGATTCTGGTTTTCTGCTCTGTTTTGATAAACTCTTAACTGCTGCATGGGCATGTGACTACTTTCCTTACAATGGCCAGGAAAAGCACAGCAAGACGGTCTCCCAGAGGATCAAAGTGTGTCTGTGCCCTGGGAGTCCTTAAAATTTGGAGTTTTTTAACTCAGTCACTGCATTAAATAAAAAACAAACAAAAAAAAAAAACAAAAAAAAACGGTGGATACAGGCAGGGTGAACACAGGGTTCTGACGGAAACTAGGGACACAAGTGAGGTGATTATTTGCTTTTCTGTGAGGGTTTCGTGAAGGATAGTGGCCCAGATATTTCAGAACAGGGTTAGAGAACAAGGCATCTCCATATTCAACTTGCCTTTCATCACTGAAAGACTTCAGGGAGCACCTAGTTGAGGCCAGACCCTCTTACACCAAGCCCCACCCCCTTGCACCCTGGAAGCACATTTAAATTTTTATAATGTTTATACATTTTTGAGAGACAGAGTGCAAGTGAGGGAGAGGCAGAGAGAGAGAGGGAGACACAGAATCTGAAGCAGGCTCCAGGCTCTGAGCTGTCAGCACAGAGCCCAACGCAGGGCTCAAAAACACAGACTGGGAGATCATGACCTGAGCTGAAGTTGGGTGCTTAACCAACTGAGCCACTCAGATGCCCCACCCTGGAGGTACATTTAGATTTAAACAAGTCAGCCTGAGAATCAGTGCTGCATACTCTTCCCCCAAAAGATCAGCACAAACCCCTTGTTTACACCAAGTCTACTGACCGAAGAGTGCTACAAAGTTTCAGCTGTAGGGGAAAAAAAGACTTAGCTTCCTGTTTACTTTTATTCTTTATTTTTTTATTATTTTCATTTATTTTCTATTTTTTTTAATTCCTTTTTAAATTTATTGTAATTATTTTATTTATTTATTTATTTATTTATTTATTTATTTATTTTAAATTCAAGTTAACATACAGTGTAGTCTGGGCTTCAAGAGTAGAACCCAGTAATTCATCTCTTACATATGACATCTAGTGCTCATCCCAAAAGTTCCCTCCTTAATTCCCAACACCCATTTAACCCATCCCCACACCCACCTCCCCTCCAGCAGTCCTGTTTGTTCTCTGTATTTAAGAGTCTCTTATGGTTTTACCTCCCTCTCCATTTTTATCTTATTTTTCCTTCTATTCCCTAATGCTTATTTTATTTTATTATTTTATTGTATTTTATTGTATTTTATTTTTAAATTAGATTCTTTTAACAAACAAACCAAAACACACCTAGGATCTAGTTTTTGTTTTTGTTTTTTATTTTTGTCTTGTGTGTGTGTGTATGTTTTGTTTGTTTGTTTTTGCTTTTTCTTTCTTCTTTTCTAGAAAAAAATGATAAGATGAATAAATTCACCCCAAAAAGAACGAGAAGTAGAACTCATGGCCAGGGATTGAATCAATACAAATATAATAAGTAAGATGTCTGTACTAGAATTTAAAACAATTATAAGGATATTACCTGGGTCTGAAGAAAGCATAGAAGATACCAAAGAATCCCTTTCTATAGAGATAAAAGAACTAAAATCTATACAGGCCAAAATTAAAAATTCTGTAACCAAGATGAAACCTGAATGGTTTCCATGACAACAAAGATGGGAAAGGCAGAGGAGCAAATTAGTAATATAGAAGATAAAATTATGATAAATAATGAAGCTGAAAAGAAGAGGGGAAAAAGAAATGGATAATAAAGGCATGCATAGGGAACTCAGCGACTTACTAAAATTTAATAACACATTCATATCTTAGGTGTCTCAGAAGATGAAGAGAGGGAAAAAGCAGCAGAAGGTTTATTCAAACAAATTATAAATTTTTTAATGTTTATTCATTTTTTGAGAGAAATGGAGAGAGAGAGAATAGGGGAAAAGGTAGAGAGAGAGGAAGATACAGAATCTAAAGCAGGCTTCAGGCTCTGAGCTGTCAGAACAGAGCCCGATGCAGGGTTTGAACTCATGAACTGCGAGATCATGGCCTTAGCTGAAGTCAGATGCTTAACTGACCAAGCCACCCAGGCTCCCCTATTCAAACAAATTATAGCTGAAAACTTCCCTAATCTTAGAAAGGACACAGAGATCAAAATCCCAGAAGCACAAAGAACTCCCATTAAATTCAACAAAAGCTGGTCATCGTGAAAGTATGTCATAGTAAAATTCACAAAACACACAGACAATGAAAGAATCCTCAAAGAAGAAAAGGGAAAAATGTCCTTAATCTACAAGCAAAAACAGATTAGGTTCATAGAAGATCTGTCCACAGAAACTTGGCAGGCCAAAGAGGAATGTCAACATGCTGAATGGGAAAAATATGCAGCCAATAATACTTTATCCAGCAAAGCTCTCATTCAGAATAGAAAGAGAGATAAAGAGTTTCCCAGACAAACAAAACCAAAAAAGCTTTCTGACCACTAAACCAGCCATACAAGAAGTTTTAAGGAGGACTCTTAAAGTGGAGGGGAAAAAAGGACCAGCAAAAAGATAAGAAAAGACTAGAGAATATCACCAGAAACACCAACTCTATATGTAACACAATGGGACTAATCTCATATCTTTCAATAGCCACTCTGAATGTGAATGGACTAAATGCTTCAGTCAACAGACATAAGGTATCAGAATGGGTAAAAACAAAACAAACAAACAAAAAAACACCAAGATCTATATTCTGCCTAGAAAAGACTCATTTCAGACCAAAACACACCTGAAGATTGAAAATGAGGGAAAGTAGAATTATCTATCATGCTAATAGACTTAAAAAAATGTGATAGTAGTCATACATATATCAGACAAATTATTTTTTAAGACAAAGACTGTAACAAGAGATGAAGAAGGTGACTATATCATAATTAAGGAGTCTATCCATCAAGATCTAAAAATTATAAATATTTATACCCACAACATGATAGCACACAAAGACATATATCAATTAATAACAAACACAAACTCATTCATAAAAAAATTAATAATAGCAAGAGATTTTAATGCCCCACTTATACTAATTAACAGAACATATAAGCAGAAAATCAAGAAGAAAACAATGGTTTTGAATGATACACTGGACCAGAAGGGCATAACAGATATTTTCAGAACATTTCATCCTAAAGCAGCAGAATACACATTCCTTTAGAGTACACATGGAACATTATCCATAATAGACTACATACTGGGTCAAAAATCACCCCTTAACAAGTACAAAAAGATTGAGACAATACCATGCATGTTTTCAAGGCACAATGCTATGAAACTTGAAGTCTATCACAATAAAAAATTTGGAAAGCCCTCAAATACATAAATAATAAAGAATATCCTACTAAAGAATGAATGGGTTAACCAGAAAATTAAAGATGAAATAAAAAAAATAATCCTCAGGGACAGTATATTGAAATTGTGCCTACCTCAAGAAGCAAGAAAGGTCCCCAAAATATAACCTAACAACAGCTAAAAGAGCTAGAAAAGGAATAGCAAATAAAGCCTAAACAGCAGAAGAAAAGTAATAAATATTAGAACAGAAATAAATGATTTGGAAACAACAATAAAAACAAACAAAAAAGTAGAAGCTATCAATTAAACTAAGAGCTGGCTTTTTGAAAGAATTAAGAAAATTGATAACCCCCTCGCCAGGCTTATCAAAAACAAAATAGAAAGGACACAGATAGATAAAATCATAAATGAAAGAGGAGAGATCACAAATATAACTGAAATACAACAAATATAACAATTACAAGAGAATACTATGAAAAATTATATGCCAACAAACTGGGAAATCTTGAAGAAATGGAAAAATTCCTAGAACCTCACACACTACCAAAACTCAAACAGTAAGAGATAGAAAATTGATACAAACTAATAACCAGCAAAGAAATGGAATCAGTAATCTAAAATCTTCCAACAAACCAGAGCCCTGGGCAAAATGGCTTGCCAGGGGCATTCTACCAGACTTTTAAAGAAGAGCTAAAAAGTATTCTTCTCAAAATGTTTCAAAAAATAGAAATTGAAGGAAAACTTCCAAACACATTCCACCAAGCCAGCATTACCTTGATTCTAAAACCAAAGACCTCACTAAAAAGGAAAATTATGGGCCAATATCCCTGATGAACATGGATGCAAAAATTCTCTGCAAAATAGAAGCAAATTGAAATTACAGTATATTAAAAGAATTATTCTCCATGATCAAGTGGGATTTATTCCTGGGCTGCATGTTTGGTTCAATACTCATATATCAATGAATGTGATACACCACATTAATAAAAGAAAGGATAATAACCATATGATCCTGTCAATAGATAAAGAAAAATCATTTGACAAAATACAACATCCATCCTTGATAAAAATACTCAACAAAGTAGGGATAAATAGAACATAATATTATAAAAGCCATATATGAAAGTCCCACAGCTAAGACTATCCTTAATGAGGAAAACTGAGAACCATTCCCCTACATTCAGGAACAAGACAAGGATGCCCACTTTCACCATTACTATTTAACATAGTACTGGAAGTCTTAGCCTCAGCAATCAGACAACAAAAGAAATAAATGTCATTCAAAGCAGGAAGGATGAATTCAAACTTTCACTATTTCAGACGATATGATATTCTCTATAGAAAATCCAAAGACTCCACCAAAAATTGCCATAACTAATACATGAATTCAGCAATGTCACAGGATACAAAATTAACTTGCAGAAATATGTTGCGTTTCTATACACCAATAACAAAGCAGTAGAAAAAGAAATTAAGGGATCTGTCCCATTTGCAATTGCACCAAAGACAATAAGATATCTGGGAATAAATCTAACTAAAGAGGTAAAAGATCTATACTATAAAATTATAGAATACTTTTGAAAGACAATGAAGTGGACACAAAAGTAATAGAAAAGCGCTCCATGCTCATGGATTGGAAGAACAAACATTGTTAAAATGTCAATACTTCTCAAAGAAACCTATGCATTTAATGTAATCCTTATCAAAATACCACCAGCATTCTTCACAGAGCTAGACCAAACAATCCCAAAATCTGTATGGAACCTCAAAAGACCCCAAGTAGTCAAAGCCATCCTGAAAAAGTTAAACAAAACATGAGACATCATGATTCCAGATTTCAAGCTATATTACAAAGCTGTAGTCATCAAGACAGCATCATACTGGAAAAAAAACAGACACATAGATCATTGTAACAGAACAAAAAACATATAAATTGACCCACAATTATGTGGTCAACTAATCTTTCCATTTATTCAATGGAAAAATATCCAATGGAATAAATACAGTATCTTCAACAAATGGTGTTTGGAAAACTGGAAGGCGACATGCAAAAAAGAAACAAACTGGACCACTTTCTTATACCATATGCAAAAATAAATTCAAAAAGGATGAAAGTCCTAAACGTGAGACAATAAACCATCAATATCTTAGAGGAGAACACAGGTAGCAACCTCTTTGACCTTGGCCACAGCAACTTCTTAGTAGACACATCTTTAGAAGCAAGGGAAACAAGCTAATATGAACTACTGGGAATTCATCAAGATAAAAAGCCCTGCACAGTGAAGGAAATGATCAACAAAACTAAAATGCAGCCTAGGGAATGGGAGAATATATTTGCAAACAACATATCTGATGAAGGGTTAGTATCCAAAATCTATAAAGAACTTATGAATCTTGGAACACCTAGGTGGCTTTGCTGGTTAAGTATCTGATCTTGGTTTCAGCTCAGGTCATGATCTCTTAAGGTTTATGGGATCTAGTCCTGCATTGGGCTCCATATTGACAGCACAAAGTCTGCTTGGGATTCTCTCTCTCCTCTCTCTCTGGCCCTCCCCCTGTTCATGCTCTCTCTCCCTCTCTCTCTATCTCAAAAATAATAATAATAATAAACATGAAAAACAGATTTTAAAAAAGAAATTATCAAACTGAACAATCCAAAACCAAATAATCCAGTTAAGAAATGTGCAGAAGACATAACTAGACACTTTTCCAAAGACATCCAGATGGCTAACAAACACATGAAAAAAATGCTCAACTTCTAAATGTAAATTGCCAGGCCATAAAACTTCTAGAGGTAACATATGAGAAAATTTATATAATAATGGGTTTGGCAATAAGTGTTTATAAACGCAATATTCAAATCATGATCCATGTAAAATAAAGTCAATAATGCAGACTTCATTTAAAAAAATGTCTACTGTTTTGAAATCACCGCTAAGAAAATGGAAATACAAGCTACATACTGGCAGAAAATATTTGCAAATATTTGCTGAAAAGACTTATATCTTAAGTACGCTTTTAAAAATTATATGTTTTGTTTTCTTTGTATATTTTAGATACTAGACTTGTTAACAAATATTTACAAATATTTTCTGCCAAACCATAAGAACCTTAGAAGAGAACACAGGCAGTAACCTCTTCGACACTGGCTGTAGCAACTTTTTTTCTAGATATGTCTCCTGAAGCAAAGAAAACAAAAGTAAAAATAAACTATTGAGACTTCATCAAAATGAAAAGCTTGTGCACAGCAAAGGAAACAATCAACAAAACTAAAAGGTAACCTACAGAATGGTAAGAGATATTTGCAAATTACATAACTGATAAAGGATTAGTATCCAAAATATATAAAGAATATAAAACTCAACTCCCAAAAAATGAATAGTCCAATGAAAAAATGGGCAGAAGACATGAATAGACATTTTTCCAAAGAAGACATACAGATGGCAAACAGACACATGAAAAGATACTCAATATCACTCATCATGATGGAAATGCAAATCAATACTACAATGAGATACCACCTTGCACTTGCCAGAATGGCTAAAATCAACAACACAAGAAACAACACGTTTTGGTGAGGATGTGGAGAAAGGGGAAACCTCTTGCAATGTTGGTGGAATGCAAACTGGTGCAACCACTCTGGGCAACAGTATGGAGGTTTCTCAAACAACAACAACAACAACAACAACAACAACAACAACAAAAACTAACTACCCTACAACCCAGAAATTGCACTATTAGGTATTTACCCAAAGGACACAAAAATACAGACCGGAAGGAGTACATGCACCCCAATGTTTATAGCAGCATTATGAAAAATAGCTAAACTATGGAGATAGTCCAAATGTCCATTAGCTGATGAATGGGTAAAGAAGATGGGGTTTATATATATAATGGAATATTACTTAGCTATCAAAAAGAATGAATTCTTGCCATTTGCAAATATCTGGATGGAGCTAGAATGTATTATGTTAAATGAAATTAATTAGTGTAGAAAGACAAATACCATGTGATTTCACTCATATGTGGAATTTAGGAAACAAAACAGATGAACGTATATGGGAAGAGTAGTGGAATAAGAGAGAGGGAAACACATCTCAAGGGACACTTAACACTAGAGAACAAACTGAAAGTTGATAGAGGGAAGTGGGTGGGAGATTGGCTAGATGGGTGATGAGTATTAAGGAGGGCACTTGTGATGAGCCCTGGGTATTGTATGTAAATAATGAATCACTCAATTCTACTCCAAAACCCAAGATTGCACTGTAGGTTAACTAACTAAATTTTAAATTAAAAGAAAAAAAATATATATAAATGTATACAGAGAGAGATAGAAAACATGATGATGATGATGATGATTATGATGATAGATAATAGACACATTATAGATATATATACAGATATATAGATATATAGATATAGATATAGGTGAGATAGATATAGATGATATATAGATGATATAGATATAGATACAGATATATAGATATAGATATAGATATAGATATAGATATAGATGAAGAAAAATATATGCTTCTCCCCTTCACCTGTATGTCCTTATTGAAATACTGCTTCCACACTGAGATCTTCCCTGATGACCTTACTTAATTTTTCATGTGTTCCCTACAACTCCATCTCTTTTCCTCTTTCATTTTTCTCTATATTACTTAATCACCAAGTGACATGTTTATATTTTACTTATTTAGTATATTGTTTGACTCCTTCTAGAATGTAAGTACTATGAAGTAGGGATACTTGTTTTGTTCACTGGTATATCCTCAATAATTAAATACCACTCAACACATAGTAGTTGGTTAAAACATACTTTTGAATAAATTAATGAATTAGAAAGTTTCTCTTGGCCTATCCTCATCTATGGCCCTCTCTCTTTCCTGCTCCAGTTCACAATCCACTATGAAGAGGGATTTCCACCTTTCCACCCTGGTCTTTCTTGGGATTTTTCAATATTTTTCCGTTTGTTGCTGACTGCAGTACTGATAATTATTAATTCCCATCTCCTTTAGGTTTTGGGATTGTGAAAAGAAAAGAGTGAAAATTCCAACTCGTTGTTTCTCTTATTCAAAACTAGAATTTCTCACATATTTTATATCCCTCAAGTAACTATTATGTATAGATCCAAAAGAAATACAATTTTAAATATATTAATTAATTAATTAATTAATTCTGGATATAGAAAATATATGTTGTTTGATGGAGCAACCATTTTTTTCATGGAATCAAAAAATAAATTCAGTTCCTGCAAGAGAAAATTATGCAATCTCTGGGTATATATCAAGTAATTTCTTGCACATTGGGACAATTTCAGAAAGGATCCAGACTATTCCCTATGTTGCCACGTTCTGACACTCTATAAACTCACAGAAATATTGTTTTACAAGCTACATGAAATTTGAATTTTAACCTCTTACCAGATGTATGGTGTGACAATATTTTCTCTCATTCTATAGATTCTCTCATTTTCAATTGTTTCGTTTGCTGTATAGAAGCTCTTTGGTTTGATACAATACCATTGTCTGTTGTTGCTTTTGTTGTCTGTGCTTTAGGGTCATGTAAAAAAAAATTCATTTCCCAGGACAATGTCATGAAACATTTTTCCTATCTTTTCTTCTGTAAAATTATAGTTTGGGGATTTATGTTTAAGTCTTTAATTCATATTGAGTTGAATTTTGTAAATGGCATGAGATAAAGGTTCAATTTCATTCTTCTGCCATTGTGAATATCCAGTCTTCTCAATACTATTTGCTGAAGAGAAATCAATTAACAACCTTATGGGGATTTTTGATTTTTGATAATTTAATTATAATTTGTCTTGGTATAATCTTTTTGAATTCAACTTATTTTAAGAATTTTTTTTTCAACGTTTATTTATTTTTGGGACAGAGAGAGACAGAGCATGAACAGGGGAGGGGCAGAGAGAGAGGGAGACACAGAATCGGAAACAGGCTCTGAATTCAACTTATTTTAAAGTCCTTTGAACTTCATGAATCTGGATGCTCATATTCTTGTCACTATTTGGGAAGATTTTGACTAGATAATTTAATATGATCTGTCTTTCAGTTTGTACATTATTTCTTTTGTTTGATTAAGTTGGCCATTTAAACTCTACTGCATTTTTCATTTCATTCATTGTATTCTCCCCCTCCAGAATTTCTTGCGTGTGTGTGTGTGTGTGTTTTAATGATTTCTTTGTTGAAATTCTTTGTTCATATATTGTTTTTTCTGATTTAATTGAGTTGCTTGGCTGTCTTGTTGCTTGCTGAGCTTTGTTAAAATGTTTTTTTAATTGTTAGGCAGTTCATTAGTTTTTATTTCTTTATGGTTGGTTATTGGAATATTATAGTGTTCCATTAGTGATGTTATGTTTCTTTGATTTTTCTCAATTCTTCAAGTCTTTTATTACTGTCTTTACATTTGATGAAGCAGTAACTTCCTATAGTCTTACTGACAGCCTTTTGGAGAGAAAGACTTTCATTAGAGAGCATGGATAAGGACTCTGGGCTTCTCCCAGTACTTCTTTATGTATGCACCCAGTCCACTTTTCTTTTCCCCTTTTGGGAGGAAGCCTTAGGATTTTATGCCTTCTTCTGATCTTGTAAAGTTTGACTACACACTGAGATTTTCTTATTTATTTTCATTAAACTATAGCCTTGAAGTTTCCAAGGTTAAATGCTACTATCAGCCAAGCACAGTGAGCTAGCCATCTACATGTGCTCATTCATGATCTTCAGAGGCTCATATATGCCACTTTAAGGGTGCACAGAGAGCCCTGGCTATGTGAGAGAGGGGGGGCTTTTCTAGCACTTTAATAGCATGTGGTCAAGATTCAGTAATCCACAGGTGATGCATCCTACAATATTCAAGAAAAGACCTTTTGGTGATGTTGTGACACAGTTAGTAGAAACTGGATGTTTGTTGAGTTCTGCACCCTGGTTACTATGAGACCTTGCCCCTTTCCCCTGCTTCTAGCTGCTTCCAGACTATTCAGCCTAACCAGTCCCTTCAATGTCCTGGGTTGAGTGAGAAATAATTGGTTCTCTTGAACAACATCCAACATGCCTGGGGAATCCAGGCATTAACTGCACTATTATTTTCCTTTGTGAAAAGTTTCAAGCTGAGGGAATATCTCTTGGCACTAATCCATGCTGCTTTGGGAGAGAAATATAGTGAGTAAAGTAAAACTATTATCGTAACTCTTTTCAATGCATCTATTCGTAAATTATTTTTTTCTCCAAAAGAAGGCTAGGACCTCTCTGCTGGACTACTAGGCCCCCACAAAGATACTAATGTCCATAATTGGTTGTAAAAATGGTATTTCTGTAAAAGGATAAGGTCTAAAAACTATGCTACCATCTTGCTGAGATTACTCTTTAAACAGAATTTATAAACTGAACTAGAAAGTGGAATCTTACACCATCTAAATGGAGTCAACATTTTAGACTCAAATAATGAACGAACAAAAATAGAAGAGAGGAAAGGAGAGTTGCACAATATCAATTTCTGTCACTAAGAAGAAATGGGTTTGAAGAAGATGCTCTGATGTGGAAAATGTTTTTAAATACTGCACAATATTAATTCACATGTTCATGCAGACCAAGAACATATTGTTTAGTGCCTGACACTACAGATTTTGAAATAGCATACAAAAGATAAAAAGCAAGAGAAGTAAAGGATCAATGAACTCTTTCTATACTTGTTTTCTAAGTGATTCTTTTGTTAATAGAGAGGATGAGAGAGTTGGGTGGGGAGAATATTTTCCTTCTGTTATTTCCCATTATACTGTCTTCTTGTATTTAAGAAGGTATGAAGTGACTTTTCTACTTCACTACACAAACCCAAGTTTTTAAATACAGTACCAAGTCATTAAATGCCAACTTTGGATAAAAGTATTTCTTTATGTCTTCCTTTTAAACCTTTGAAAAGGAGCTTTAAATTGTTAGCAGATTCAAAACTGCACCACTTCAAATTAAAGTAGAGCCAATTAAGCTAGAATACAAAGTTAATCCAAAAATACAATTAGCACTGCATTAAAGAAGAGGTTACACTATAAGTAAGAAATGCTAACAAATGACACACTAAAATTTTATAAGGAGAACAGAGGTAGATTGGCCATGAGGTAAGCATAATAGCCTTGTAAAGGTGCAGTATAAATACAGAGCACTGTGGTCCATGTTTTATAACAAATTTTAATGTTAAAATGCTATATTAGAATTACTATGTTGTAGACAAGTTATGCATCCATTTAGATATGGAGCTGTGGAAATGTAAAAATATGTATGCAGCAATTTATAGACTTCGAGGGCAATCAGTTAGAAATCAAATTACTGCAAGTAGTAGTATAGCAATTGAGAGAAGAAGGAGAAGAAGAAGAAGAAGAAGAAGGAGGAGGAGGAAGAAGAGGAGGAGGAGGAGGAGGGGGAGGAGAAGGAAAAGGAGAAGAAACAACTATATTGTGCCTCAGATTATTTGAAAATCATTTGTTAAACCTTTTAAAATAAAAATCCCAGGGGCACTTGGGTGGCTCAGTCGGTTAAGTGTCTGACTCTTGATTTCAGTACAGGTCATGATCTCATGGTTCGTGAGTTTGAGCCCAGCTTTGGGCTCTGTGCTGACAGCGCACAGCCTGCTTGGGATTCTCTCTCTCCCTCTCTCTTTCTGCCAATGCCTTGCTCACTCTCTCTCCAAATAAATAAGTAAACTTAAAAAAAAATTAAGTCCTATTACAATCTTGGTGTTTTGTAATCCAATTGACATGATGAGCTTGTGTGATTAAAAAAAAAAAAATCACTGCCTAGAAAATCAGTGTCGTAGTTCCACACCTGTTAGTAAATAGGCATGCAGACTTAAATTATTTTGCCTCCTTGGCTGCTTTCTTCAACTGTAAAATGAAAGGAGTAAATTTAATAAACTTTCAGGGTCCTTTAAACTATTAAGTTCTAAGTGTCTAAAAGTACTTTAAAAATTTATTTTATGGACTTTATTGTTTTTAGATCTAGAATCAAAATTTTCCCAACCATTTCGATTAAAGATTTATCAATATGTATGTGGAATTTAACATATATGAAGTCTATATCTAATTCTCCTGATGCAGACTGTTAAGTATCCAACTTTGGCTCAGGTCATGATCTCATGGTTTGTAAGTTCGAGCCCCGCATCGGGTTCTGTGCTGACAGCTCGGAGCCTGGAGCCTGCTTCGGATTCTGTGTCTCCCTCTACCTCTTCCCCTCCCCTGCTCACTCTCTGACTCTCTCTGTCAATAATAAATAAACATTAAAATTTTTTTAAAAAGATAACTACATGGCCTACAACAATATAGAAAAAATATTCAATTTCATAGCCATCATATAAATAAATTTTAAATAATAATCAAACTTTATAAATCATCCACAAGACTGAAAAAGATTATAGAGACAGACAATATTAAATGTTTGCAAGAATGCAAAGCAATGGGAAATATTGTATAGCTCTGGGGAGAGTACAATTTGATACCATCACTTTAGAAAACTGATATTATTTACTATGTTTGATCTAGCAAGTCAATTCCTAATTATATTATATTCCAGAGAAAGTCATGCTCATTTGTACCTGGATACATGTACAAGAATGTTAATAGTAACCTATTTGTAATAATCCAAAAATGGGAACAATCTTATGTCCATCAACAAAAAGTGAACAAATTAATTTAGCTATACTCATTTAGTGGAATACTATACAGCAATTAGAATCAACAAACTACAATGTTGTCATGGATGAATCTCACAAAGACAAAAACATACAGTGAATTTCCATTCATACATATTGTAGAAACAGGCAAAGGCAAACCATGTTATTTAGGGAGGTATACATATGTGATGAGACTATACTGTAGAGCAGAGAAGTGATTCTCATAAAATTCAAGATACTTATGTGCTTTAGGGAGGAATGATGTTTTGATAAGGAAGAACCAGATATTGAGAGACAGAATCTGGAGTACTGATAAAGTTTTATTTGTTTTCACCTGGGTGTGGTTACATTACTTCTTTTTTTTTTTTTGTAAATATTAGCTAAATTGTGTCTTTATGTTTCATTCACTTAGAGAGAGAGAGAGAGAGAGAATAGAAAGATGAAAGGTAAGAGTACATATCTGGATGATTTATTCAAAGATAATTTCTCTGAAGAGCAGAGAGAAGTGATGATAGCTAGAGTAGTGGACAAAATCAAGGACAAAATTATTAAGACACGAAGGTTTTATGACATGTTTATAGTCATCTGTCTATGAAGGAGAGAGGGAGTAATTTATTACATAGTAGGAAAAGACAATGATAGAAAAAATGCTTAGATAAGAGGCCAAAATCTAGTTCATAATGAAATGATTGCCTTTATCAAGATGCAAAGTTAGTTCATCCACAATAAAAGGTAAAATTGTAATAGCAGCATAGAAGAAAGTAGTTTGATAGATATAAAGGTGGGATTTATTGGATGGTTCTCTTCTCATAGCCTCAATTTTTCTATAAAATCAGAATTAATTTCATCATCTGAGATTGAGGAGATTTGCAGAAAATAATAGACTTTTGAGGCAAGCTAAGTCATCCAGGAAAGTAAAAAAATGACTAAAAAATGCAGTAGGATTATCAGGCTTATTTGAAATTAGTGCTTTTGATTTTTTAATATGTGATGGAATATTTTACGTCTCTTAAAATTATTTATTTCTTGTATATATATTCATTTATACTCAAGATTTTTCAAATATGAACTTGAACGTGTTTACATGAATATAGGTAATAGTACAAAAGTGTTATCTTCATTAAAATTAACTATGAAGACAATGTTATAACAATACAATTTTATATGGAAATGATATAAAGTTACATATGCAACTAGAGTACATGTCTAACTACAAACATAATGAGAAGAAAATATTAATAGTGATTTTGTTATAATGGCAATATTATTAATAAATTTCTTCCTTATTTTTCCATAACTATTTTTAATGTTTTACATTATTTTTACACACACACACACACACACACACACACACACACACACACATATATAAACGAAGTTGTTATCAACTGGCAACAGTTGATAAATTGAGGCTATCAAAAGAAAAGAGATCGAAATGTCTTGCTTCTTATGCTGGTGTCAGATCAAAGGTCAGTTCTTATTATATGGAACTTCCAAAAATTATATAGTGTCTAGTTAGTTGTAATCTATTTGCATTAAAAGTAGTTACTGATAGGGAAGAACTTAGTATTATCATTCTGTTCATTGTTTTTTGTATGTCTTGTAGCTACATTTTTTTTTCCTTTTGCCCCTCTCTTGCTCTCTTCCTTTCTATTTGGTTGAATTTTCCTGTAGTAACATGCTTTGATTCCTTTCTATTGATACATTATTTTCATTATTTTCTTTTATGTATTTCCTATTGATACATTATTTGTAGTTACAATGGAGCTTACATAAAATATAGCAATCCATTTGAAGTTGACAGCAACTTGAATTCAATCATGTAAAGAATTCTGCTTTTATTTCTTCCCTCTCTACACAGTTTATGTTATGGATACCACAAGTTACATCATTTGTTTTACATATATGTAGTGTATCTATTAACATATTTTATACTGTGTTTGCATTAACATAGTTTTAGGTTTATTTATTTATTTTGAGAGAAAGAGAGTGAGCAAGGGAGGGGCAGAGAGAGAGGGGGAAAGAGAGGATCTCAAGCAGGCTCCATGCTGCCAGCACAGAGCCTGATGTGGGGCTGGAACTCATGAAGTGAGCTGAACCAAGAATCAAATGCTTAACCAACTGAGCCACCCAGGCACCCCAAAGATATTTTTTTCCATAGTTATTTTTGTGCTTTTTTCTTTTAACTTCTTTATCAGAATTAAAAGTGATTTACACACCATTGTTAGATTATAGTATTATGAGTATATATATTCAATTTTACAAGTAATATTTATGTATGGGTAGTTTCTAGTTTTTATTCAAATTCCACCTAGTTAACATACGGTGTAATATTAGTTTCAGGATTGGGATTTAGTGATTCATTACATACAACACCCAGTGTTCATCACAAGTGGCTTCCTTAATATCAATCACCCATTTAACTCATCCCTACACCCATCTTCCCTCCAACAACACTCTGTTCTCTATAGTTAAGAGTCTTTTTAATGGTTTTCTTCTCTCTTTTTCCCCTATTTTCATGTGTTATGTTTCTTAAATTCTAATATGATTGAAATCGATGTTATTTGTCTTTCTCTGACTTATTTTGCTTAGTATGATAACACTCTAGCTCCACCTATGTCATTGCAAGTAGCAAGATTTCATTCTTTGATTGCTGAGTAATATTCCATTGTGTGTGTATATATATAAATATATGTACAGTCATATATATATATATATATATATATATATATATATAGTCACCTCTCTTTTATCCATTCATCAGTCGATGGACATTTGGGCTCTTTCCATAATTTGTCTATAGTTGATAAAGCTGCTATAAACATCATGTATCCCTTTAAATCAGTATTTTCATATCTTTTCAGTAAGTACCTAGTAGTAAAATTCTCAGTCATGTGGTAGTTATATATATAATCTTTTTAGGAACTTCCATACTGTTTTCCAGAGTGGCTGCACCAATTTGCATTCCTACCAACAGTGGAAGAGCGTTCCTCTTTTTCTGCATCCTCACCAACATCTGTTGTTTATTATGTTAATTTTAGCCATTCTGACAGGTGTAAGGTTATTAGTTTTGATTCATATTTCCCTCCTGATGAGTGATGTTGAGCATCTTTTCATGTGTCTGTTAGCCATCTGGATTTCTTCTTTGGAAAAACGTCTATTCATGTGGTCTGCCATTTTTCTTAACTGGATTATTTGTTTTTTGGATATTGAGTTGATAAGTTCTTTATAGATTTTGGATACTCTTCATCAAATATGACATTTGAAAATATCTCCACCCATTCTTAAGATTGCCTTTTATTTTTGTTGATTTGTTCCTTCACAGTGCAGAAGTTTTTGTCTTGATGAAGTCATAATAGTTTATTTTTGCTTTTATTTCCCTTTCCTCCAGAGAGGTAACTAGTAGAAAGTTGCTGCGGCCAATGTAAAAAAGGTTGTTGCTTTTGTTCTTGAAGGCTTCCCATCTCACGTTTAGATCTTTCATCCATTTTGAATTCATTCTTGTTGTGGTGTAAGAAAGGGGTCTGGTTTCATTCTTTTGGATGTTGCTGTCCAATTTGTTAAAGAGACTGTCTTTTTTTCCACTGGATACTTTTTCTTGCTTTGCCAAAGGTGAGTTGACCATATAGTTGTGGATTTATTTCTGGGTTTTCTATTCTGTTCCATTGAGCCATGTGTCTGTTTTTGTGCAAATAACATACTGTCTTGATCACTACAGCTTTGTAATGAAACTTGAAGTCGAGAATTGTGACGCTTCCAGCTTTGCTTTCTTTTTCCAAGGTTCTTTTGTCTATTCAGGGTATTTTGTGGTTTCATAGTAATTTAAGAATTGTTTGTTCTAGGTCTGTGAAAAATGCTTGCGGTGTTTTGAAAGGGATTGCATTAAACGTATAGATTGCTTTGGGTGGTATAGACATTTTTTAAGTTTATCTATTTTATGGGAGAGAGAGAGAGAGAGAGAGAGAGAGAGAGAGAGAGAGAGAGAGAGCATGTGCAAGCAGGGGAGGAGCAGAGAGAAAGGGAGAGAGAAATCTCAAGGAGGATCCATGCTGACAGTGTAGAGATGGATGTGGCACTTGAACACATGAATCCTGAGATTATGACCTGAGCTGAAATCAAGAGTTGTTTGCTTAACCAACTGAACCACTCCAACACCCTAGGTAGTATAGAAGTTTTAACAATATTTATTCTTCCAGTCCATGAACATGGAATGTTTTTCCATTTCTTGGTGACATCTTAATTTGTTTTACCAGTGTTTTATAGTTTTCAGAGTACAGATCTTTAACCTCTTTGGTTGGTTTTATTCCTAGATATCTCATGGGTTTTGATGCAGTTGTAAATGGAATTGATTCCTTCATTTCTCTTTCCACTGCTTCATTCATGCAACTTATTTCTGTATGTTGAGTTTCTCTCCTGCAAATTTAGTGAGTTGATGTATCAGTTTTAGCAATATTTTAGTGGAATCTTTCAGGTTTTCTACATGGAGTATCATGTCATCTGCAAATAGTGAAAGTTTGACTTCTTCGTTACTGATTTGGATACCTTTATACACCTTTTTGTCATTTGTTTTCTGAGATTAGGACTTATAGTACTGTATTAAATAACAGTGGTGAGAGTGGACATCCCTGTCTTGTTCCTAATCATACAGGAAAAGCTCTGTTTTTCCTCATTGAGGATATTAGATGTTGGTTTTCATATATGGCCTTTATTATATTGATGTATGGTCCTTATATTCCTACTTTGTTGAGATTTTTTTATCAAGAAAGAATGCTGAAATTTGTCAAATGCTTTTTCTGCATCAATTGACAAGATCATATGGTTCTCATCCTTTCTTTTACTAATATGGTGTATCATGTTGATGGATTTGCAAATATTGAAAACGTTTGCATCCATAAATAAATCCCATTTGATTGTGGTGAATGAGTCTTTTATGTATTGTTGAATTCGATTTGCTAGTATTTTGTTGAGAATTGTGCATACATTTTTTTTCAGGGATATTTGCCTGTTATCTTTTTCAGTGGAGTCTTTGGTTTTGAAATCAGGATAATGCTGGCCTCATAGAATGAGTTTGAAAGTTTTCCTTCCATTTCTATTTTTTTGGAAGAGTTTGTAAAGAATAGGTATTAACTATTCTTTAAATGTTTTGTAGAACTTCCCTGGGAAGCCATCTGAGCCTTGACTTTGAGTTTGGGAATATTTTATTTTTGAGAGAGAGAGAGAGAGAGAGCAGAGAATATGCAGAGAGAGAGAGAGAGAGAGAATCCCAAGCAGGTTCTGTGCTGGCACGGAACTTACAGCCCAATGCAGGGCTCAAATGCATTAACTGTGAGAACATGACCTGATCTGAAACCAAGAGTCAGACAGTTAAGGTGCCCAGGCACCACTTGGGGAGATTTTTGATTACTGATTCAATTTCCTTGCTGGTTATCAGTCTGTTCACATTTTCTATTTCTTCCTTTTTCAAGTTTACTAGTGTGTAGGTTTCTAGGAATTTATCGATTTCTTCCAAATAGTCCAAATTGTTGGCATACAATTTGTTATAAAATTTTCTTTTAATTGCATTTCTGTGCTGTTGATGTTATTTCTTCTCTTTCATTTGTGATTTTATTTTTTGGGGTCTCTTTTCTTTTTGATAAGTGTAGCTGGGGTTTTATTGATTTCATTAATTTTTTCAAAGAATTACCTCCATTATTGTTCCTTTCATTGTTGTTCTTTTTCTAGTTTTTTTAGGTGAAAGTTTAGATAGCATATTTGAGTTTTTTCTTCCTTCTTGATGTAGGCCTGTGTTGCTATATACTTCCCTCTATGGACCACTTTTGCTGCATCCCAAATGTTTTAGAACATCTTAATTTTATTTTGTTTCCTTGTATTTTTTTTATCTCTTCTTTGATTTCTTAGTTAAGCCACTCATTATTTTGTAGCATGTTGCCTAACCAGGATGTTTTGTGGTCTTTCCAAATTTTTTTTTCTTGTGGTTGATTTCGTTTCATAACATTGTGGTCTGAAAATATGCATGGTATAAACTCAATCTTTTTGTACTTGTTGAAGCCTGATTTTTGACTCAATATGTGATCTACTCTGGAAAATGTTTCATGCACACTTGAAAAGAATGTGTATTTTGATGCTTTAGGATGAAATGTTCTGAATATATCTGTTAATTCCATCTGGCCCATTGTGTCATTCAAAGGCATTGTGTCCTCTTTGATTTACTGCTTAGATGATCTCTATCTACTTTGCTATAAGTGGGGTGTTAAAGTACACTACTATTATTGTATTATTATCAATGAGTTCCTTTATGTTTGCTATTGTTTTCTATATTTGGGTTCTTCCAGGTTGCAGGCATAAATGTTTACAATCGTTAGATCTTCTAGTTGGATAGGTCACTGTGTTATGATATAGTGTCCTTTTCCCTTGTTACAGTCTTTGGTTTAAAATCTAGTTTGTCTGATATAAGCAGTTCTACTCTAGCTGTTTTTTGTGTGTGTGTCCATTTGCATGGTAAATATGTCTCCATTCCCTCATTTTCAATATGCAAGTGTCTTTAATTCTAATAT
The DNA here is from genome assembly GCF_014898765.1 of Herpailurus yagouaroundi. Classification (NCBI taxonomy): domain Eukaryota; kingdom Metazoa; phylum Chordata; class Mammalia; order Carnivora; family Felidae; genus Herpailurus; species Herpailurus yagouaroundi. Next base: position 6,607,595 of record NW_024420481.1, read on the forward strand.
AAGTCTCTTGTAGGTGGCATATATATTGGAGCATTTAGTACATTGACATTGAGAGTAATTCTTGATAGATTTTGGATACTAGCCCTTTGTCCGATATGTCATTTGCAAATATCTTTTCCCATTCTGTCGGTTGCCTTTTAGTTTTGTTGATTGTTTCCTTTGCTGTGCAGAAGCTTTTTATCTTCATGAGGTCCCAAGAGTTCATTTTTGCTTTTAATTCCCTGGCCTTTGGGGATGTGTCAAGTAAGAAATTGCTGCGACTGAGGTCAGAGAGATTTTTCCTGCTTTGTCCTCTAGGGTTTTGATGGTTTCCTGTCTCACATTCAGGTCCTTTATCCACTTTGAGTTTACTTTTGTGAATAGTGTAAGAAAGTGGTCTAGTTTCATTCTTCTACATGTTGCTATCCAGTTCTCCAAGCACCATTTGTTAAATACTGTCTTTTTCCATTGGATATTTTTCCTTCTTTGTCAAAGATTAGTTGGCCATACTTTTGTGGGTCCAATTATAGAGTCTCTATTCTATTCCATTGGTCTATGTGTCTGTTTTAGTGCCAATACCATGCTGTCTTGATGATTACAGCTGTGTAGTAGAGGCTGAAGTCTGGGATTGTGATGCCTCCTGTTTTGGTCTTGTTCAATATTACTTTGGCTATTTGGGGTCTGTTCTGGTTCCATACAAATTTTAGGATTGCTTGTTCTAGCTTTGAGGAAAATGCTGGTGCAATTTTGATTGGGACTGAATTAAATTTGTGGATTGTTTTGGATAGTATTGACATTTTAACAATATTTATTCCTCCAATCCATGAACACAGAATGTTTTTCCATTTCTTTGTATCTCCTTCAATTTCTTTCATAAGCTTTCTATAGCTTTCAGCATACAGATCTTTTACATCTTTGGTTAGGTTTATTTTTAGGTATTTTATGCTTCTTGGTGCAACTGTGAATGGGATCGGTTTCTTGACTTCTTTCCTGTTGCTTCATTATTAGTGTATAAGAATGCAAATGATTTCTGTACATTAATTTTGTATCTTGCGATTTTGCTGAATTCATGTATCAGTTCTAGTTGACTTTTGGTGGAGTCTATTGAGTTTTCTGTGTATCGTATGATGTCACCTGCAAAAAGTGAAATCTTGCCTTCATTTCGCCAAGTTTGATGCCTTTGATTTCCTTCTGTTGTCTGGTTGCTGATGCTAGCACGTCCAACACTATGTTAAACAAGAGCGGTGAGAGTGGATATGCCTGTCGTGTTCCTGATCTCAGGGGGAAAGCTCTTCGGTTTTCCCCATTGAGCATGATGTTTTCTGTGGGCTTTTTATAAATGGCTTTTATGATGTTTAGGTATGTTCTTGTATCCCCACTCTCTCGATGTTTTTTTCCTTACATTTTATTTATTTATTTATTTATTTATTTATTTATTTATTTACTTTTGAGAGAGAGAGAGAGAGAGAGAGCAAGTGGGGGAGAGGCAAAGGGATAGGGAGACATACAATCCAAAGCAGGCTCCAGCCTCTGCGATGTCAGCACAGAGCCGGAAGTGTGGCTTGAACTTACAAACCATCAGATCATAATCTGAGCTGAAGTCGGATGCTCAAACAGCTGAGCCACCCAGGCGCCCCTCTCGTGGGTTTTAATTAAACAAGAATGCTGAATTTTGTAAATTGGTTTTTCTGCATCAATTGACACGATTATATCGTTCTTATCTTCTCTTTTATTAATGTGATGTATCACACTGATTGATTTGTGAATGTTGAACCAGCCCTGCAGCACAGGACTGAATTCCACTTGATCATGGTGAATAATTCTTTTTATACGCTGTTGAATTTGATTTGCTAGTATTTTGTTGAGAACTTTTGAATCCATATTCATCAGGGATATTGGCCTGTAGTTCTCTTTTTTTTACTGGGTCTGTATCAGGTTTAGGAATCAAAGTAATACTGGCTTCATAGAATGAGTCTGGAAGTTTTCCTTCCCTTTCTGTTTTTTGGAATAGCTTGAGAAGGATAGGTATTATTTCTGCTTTAAATGTCTAGTAGAATTCCCCAGGGAAGCCACCTGGTCCTGGACTCTTATTTGTTGGGAGATTTTTGATAACTGATTCAATTTCTTCACTGGTTATGGGTCTGTTCAAGCTTTCTATTTCTTCCTGTTTGAGTTTTGGGAGTGTGTGGGTGTTTAGGAATTTGTCCATTTCTTCCAGGTTGTCCAGTTTGTTGGCATATAATTTTTCATAGTATTCCCTGATAATTGCTTGTATTTCTGAGGGATTGGTTGTCATAATTCCATTTTCATTCATGATTTTATCTATTTGGGTCATCTCCCTTTTCTTTTAGAGAAGCCTGGCTAGAGGTTTATCAATTTTGTTTATTTTTTCAAAAAACCAACTCTTGGTTTTGTTGATCTGCTCTACAGTTTTTTTAGATCCTATATGCTTTATTTCTGCTCTGATCTTTATTATTTCTCTTCTTCTGCTGGGTTTGGGGTGTCTTTGCTGTTCTGCTTCTAGTTCCTTTAAGTGTGCTGTTAGATTTTGTTTCAGGATTTTTCTTGTTCTTTGAGATAGGCCTGGATTGCAATGTATTTTCCTCTCAGGACTGCCTTCACTGCATCCCAAAGTGTTTGGATTGTTGTATATTCATCTTCATTTGTTTCCATATATATTTTTTAATTTATTCTCTAATTGCCTGGTTGACCATTCATTCTTTAGTAGGGTGTTGTTAACCTCCATGCTTTTGGAGGTTTTCCAGACTTTTTCCTGTGGTTGATTTCATGTTTAATAGTATTGTGGTCTGAAAGAGTGCATGGTATGATTTCAATTCTTTTATACTTCTGAAGGGCTGTTTTGTTACCCAATATGTGATCTATCATGGAGAATGTTTCATGTGCACTTGAGAAGAAGGTATATTCCATTGCTTTGGGATGCAGAGTTCTAAATATATCTGTCAAGTCCATCTGATCCAATGTATCATTCAGGATCCTTGTTTCTTTATTGATCCTGTGTCTAGATGATCTATCCATTGCTTACGTGGAATATTAAAGTCCCATGCTATTACCACATTCGTATCAATGAGGTTGCTTTTATTTGTGATTGTTTTATATATTTGGGTGCTTCAGAATTCAGTGCATAGACATTTATGATGGTTAGCTCTCCCTGATGGATAAACCTTGTAATCATTATATAACACCCTTCTTCATCTCTTGTTACAGACTTTAATTTGAAGTCTAGTTTGTCTGATATAAGTATGGCTACTCCAGCTTTCTTTTGACTTCCAGTAGCATGATAGATAGTTCTCCATCCCCTCACTTTCAATCTGAAGGTGTCCTCAGGTCTACAATGAGTTTCTTGTAGACATCAAATAGATGGATCTTGCTTTCTATGCATTCTGATACCCTATGTCTTTTGGTTGGAACATTCAGTCCATTTAAATTCAGTGCTATTATTGAAATATATGGGTTTAGAGTCATTGTGATATCTGTAGGCTTCATCCTTGTAGTGATGTCTCTGGTACTTTGTGGTCCTTGCAATATTTCACTCACAGAATCCCCCCTAGGATCGCTAATATGGCTGGTTTAGTGATAATGAATTCCTTCATATCATTTGTTTGTTTGGAAAAACCTTTATCTCTCCTTCTATTCTGACTGATAGACTTGCTGGATATAGGATTCTCGGCTGCATATTTTTCTGTTCATCACATTGAAGATTTCCTGCCATTCCTTTCTGGCCTGCCAAGTTTCAGTAGATAGGTCTGCTAGTACCCTTATGTGTCTACTGTTGTAAGTTAGAGGCTGTTTATCCCTAGCTGCTTTCAGAATTGTCTCTTTATCCTTGTATTTTGCCAGTTTCACTATGGTATGCCATACTGACGATCAATTCAAGTTACATCTAAAGGGAGTTCTCTGTGCCTCTTGGATTTCAATGCCTTTTTCCTTCCCTAGATCAGGGAAGTTTTCATGTATGATTTGTTCAAGTACACCTTCAGCCCCTTTCTCTCTCTTTTCTTCTTCTGGAATTCCTATGATATGGATATTGTTCCGTTTGATTGCATCACTTAGTTCTCTAATTCTCCCCTCATACTCCTGGAATACTCCTGGATTTTTTTATCTCCTTTTCTCTCAACTTCCTCTTTTTCCTTAATTTTAACTTCTAATTCACCTATTCTCTCCTCTGCCTCTTTAATCCGTGCTATGGACGCCTCCATTTTATTTTGCACCTCATTTATAGCATTTTTTAGTTCCTCATGACTATTTCTTAGTCCCTTGATATCTGTAGCAATAGATTCTCTGCTGTCCTCTATGCTTTTTTCAACCCAGCAACTAATTTTATGACTATTATTCTAAATTCTTGTTCCATTATATTGTTTAAATATGTTTTTAATCAATTCGTTAGATGTTGCTGCTTCCTGGAGTTTCTTTTGAGGAGAATTCTTCCATTTCACCATTTTGGGTAGTCCCTGTGGTAGCTCCAAACTGCAGGGCATTTCCCCTGTTCTGTCCAGAGAAACTTGTGTTCGTGGGCAGAGCCACAGTCAGACCAGATGTCTGCCCCCAGTTTACCACTGGAGCCACAGTCAGACTGGTGTGTACCTTATCTTCCCCTCTCCCAAGGGCAGGACTCACTGTGGAGTGGTGTGGCCCCTGTCTTGGCTACTTTCACTCTGCCAGGCTTGTGGTGCTGCTTCAATGGGATCTCACCAAGGGCATTTTAAATGGGATGGATCCACAAGGTGCCCAGGGGAGGGAGGGGCAGGAATAGCTAACTTTGCGTTGGTGGTCCCCTGCGGGAGGGGACCTGCAGCACCGGGAGGGAGGCAGGCCTGTCGGAGGAATGGATCCACAGAAGCACAGCATTGAGCGTTTGTGCAGTGCAAGCAAGTTCAGTGTCGGGAACTGGTTCCCTTTGGAATTTTGGCTGGGGGATGGGAGAGGAAAATGGTGCTTGCCAGCACCTTTTTCCTGAACTGAGCTGAGGTCTGTCTTGTGGGGCTCAACAACTCTCCCTTCCGGTGTCCTCTTGCCCTCCCAGCTCTCCTAGAGCATAGCTGTTGACTTTTAACATTCCAGATGTTAAGTCCTGCTGGCTTTCAGAACTCACAGAGTCCGGCCCCTCCACTTTTGCAAGCCAGACTTTGGGGCCTCTGCCTTATCAGGCAGGCTGCCCCTCCAACACCCCGGCTCCCTCCTGCCAGTCGTGTAGCACGGACCTCCTCTTGGCCTTTCCTACTCTCATCCATGGGCCTCTTGTCTAAGTTTGGCTCCGGAGAGTCCACTCTGCTAGTCTTATAGCTGCTTTCTGGGTTATTTAGGGTAATGTGGATGGAATCTAAGCAATCAGCACAGGACGAGGTTAGCCCAGCATCCTCCTATGCTGCCATCTTCCATCCAGACACTGGCATCATAGATTGAACTTTTTGTGGCAGGAAAAATTCAGTAGGCTATCAACAAGGGAACAAAATGATTAAAATGATGTTTCAGGATAATTAATTTGGGTTTATGTAGAGGTATTTAAAGAAAAAAGAACTTTCTGAGAGACATGAAGCCTTATGGGCTTGTGACTTGGTTAACAAAGCATCCTTCTCCTTCTATTTTGAATGATAGCCTTTCTGTACAGAGTGCTTTGGTCTGCATGTTTTCCCCATTCAGCACATTGAACATATCATGCCACTTCCTTCTGGCCTGACAAATGTTTGTGGATAGGTCTGCTGCTAACCTTAATTGTCTTCCTTTAAGTTAGGGACTTCTTTTGCCTCACTACTTTAAGTAATTTTTCTCCATCTCTATACTTTGCAGATTTAACTATGATGCATGTTGGTGTTGGCGTGCTTTTGTTGATTTTGATGGGAGTTCTTTGTGCCTGCTAGATTTGGATGTCTGTTTCCTTCCCTAGATTAGGGAATTTTTTTAGGTATAATTTGCTGAAATAAACCTGTGACCCCTTTTCTCTTCTTCTTCTGGGATACTCCTATGGTATGAATGTAATTATGATTGATGGAGTAAATGAGTTCTCCAACTCTCTTGGAGAACTGCCCTACTTTCATGATCTAAAATTTTTCCCTCTTTTGTTCAGCTTCATTATTTTCCATAGTTGTATGTCCTACATCACTTACTTGTTACTTTTCTTCTTCCATCCTTGTGGTAATTACATCCAGGTGTGTTTTTTTAAATTTAATTCTAATTACATACAAATTAGCATATAATGCAACAATGATTTCAGAATTATATTCCTTAATGCCCCTTACCCATTTGGCCCATCCACCCTCTGACAACCCCTCCAGTAACCCTCTGTTTTTTCTCCATATTTAAGAGTCTCTTATGTTTTGTCCCCCTCTTTTTTTATATTATTTTTGCTTCCCTTCCCTTATGGTCATCTGTGATGTATCTTAGGGTCCTCATATGAGTGAAGTCATATGATATTTGTCTTTCCCTGACTGACAAATTTCGTTTAGCATATACCCTATAATTCCATCCATGTAGTTGCAAATGGCAGGATTTAATTCTTGTTGATTGCCAAGTAATACTCCATCATATATATATATATATATATATATATATATATATATATAAAATCTCTTATTTATCCATTCATCCATCGATGGACATTTGGGCTCTTTCCATACTTTGGCTATTGTTGATAGTTCTGCTATAAACATTGTGGTGCATGTGCCCCTTCAAGAAAACATACCTATATCCCTCGGATAAATACCTACTAGTGCAATTGATGGGTCATAGGTTAGTTCTACTTTTAATTTTTGAGGAACCACCATACTGTTTTCCAGAGTGGCTGCACCAGCTTACAATCCCAAAAAAAATGCAAGAGAGATCCTCTTTCTCCGCATCCTTGCCAACATGTGTTGTTGCCTGAGTTGTTAATATTAACCATTCTGACAGGTATAGGGTGATATCTCATTGGAGTTTGATTTGTATTTCCCTGATGATGAGTGATGTGGAGCATTTTTTCATGTGTCAGTTGGCCATCTGGATGTCTTCCTTGGAGAACTGTCTCTTCATGTCTTTGCCCATTTTGTCACTGGATTATTTGTTTCTTGGGTGTTGAGTTTGATAAGTTCTTTATAGATTTTGTATACTAACCCTTTGCCTAAAATGTCTTTTGGAAATATCTTGTCCCATTCTGTCAGTAGCCTTTTAGTTTTTTTTTTTTATGTTATTATTGGCTTTCATTTTTAAATTTTTTTTAATATATGAAAATTGTTGTCAAATTGGTTTCCATACAACACCCAGTGCTCATCCCAAAAGATGCCCTCTTCAATACCCATCACCTACCCTACAGCAATCCTCAGTTTGTTCTCGGTTTTTAAGAGTCTCTTATGCTTTGGCTCTCTCCCTCTCTAACTTCTTTTTTTCCCTTCCACTCCCCCATGGGTTTCTGTTAAGTTTCTCAGGATCCACATAAGAGTGAAAACATATGGTATCTGTCTTTCTCCGTATGGCTTATTTCACTTAGCATCACACTATCCAGTTCCATCCACGTTGCTACAAAGGACCATATTTCATTCTTTCTCATTGCCACGTAGTATTCCATTGTGTATATGAACCACAATTTCTTCATCCATTCATCAGATGATGGACATTTAGGATCTTTCCACAATTTGGCTATTGTTGAGAGTGCTGCTATAAACATTGGGGTACAAGTGCCCTTATGCATCAGTACTCCTGTATCCCTTGGGTAAATTCCTAGCAGTGCTATTGCTGGGTCATATGGTAGGTCTATTTTTAATTTTTGAGGAACCTCCACACTGTTTTCCAGAGAGGCTACAAAAGTTTGCATTCCCACCAACAGTGCAAGAGGGTTCCCATTTCTCCACATCCTCTCCAGCATCTAGAGTCTCCTTATTTGTTCATTTTGGCCACTCTGACTGACGTGAGGTGATATCTGAGTGTGGTTTTGATTTGTATTTTCCTGATGAGGAATGATGTTGAGCATCTTTTCATGTGCCTGTTGGCCATCTGGGTGTCTTCTGTAGAGAAGTGTCTATTCATGTTTTCTGCCCATTTCTTCACTGGGTTATTTGTTTTTTGGGTGTGGAGTTTGGTGAGCTCTTTATAGATTTTGGAAAATAGCCCTTTGTCCGATATGTCATTTGCAAATATCTTTTCCCATTCTGTTGGTTGCCTTTTAGTTTTGTTGGTTGTTTCCTTTGCTGTGCAGAAGCTTTTTATCTTCATAAGGTCCCAAGAGTTCATTTTTGCTTTTAATTCCATTGCCTTTGGGGATATGTCAAGTAAGAAATTGCTGCGGCTGAGGTCAGAGAGATTTTTCCTGCTTTCTCCTCTAGGGTTTTGATGGTTCCCTGTCTCACATTCAGGTCCTTTATCCATTTTGAGTTTATTTTTGTGAATGGTGTGAGAAAGTGGTCTAGTTTCATTCTTCTGCTTGTTACTGTCCAGTTCTCCCAGCACCGTTCGTTAAAGAGACAGTCTTTTTTTCCATTGGATGTTCTTTCCTGCTTTGTCAAAGATTAGTTGGCCATACGTTTGTGGGTCTAGTTCTGGGGTTTCTATTCTATTCCATTGGTCTATGTGTCTGTTTTTGTGCCAATACCGTGCTGTTTTTTATGATTATAGCTTTGCAGTAGAGGCTAAAGTCTGGGATTGTGTTGCCACCTGCTTTGGTCTTCTTCTTCAAAATTACTTTGGCTATTCGGGGCCTTTTGTGGTTCCATATGTATTTTAGGATTGCTTGTTCTAGGTTTGAGAAGAATGCTGGTGCAATTTTGATTGGGATACCATTGAATGTGTAGATAGCTATGGATAGTATTGACATTTTAACAATATTTATTCTTCCACGTCATGAGCACGGAATATTTTTCCATTTCTTTATATCTTCTTCAACTACCTTCATAAGCTTTCTATAGTTTTCAGCATACAGATCTTTTACATCTTTGGTCAGATTTATTCCTAGGTATTTCACGCTTCTTGGTGCAATTGTGAATGGGATCAGTTTCTTGATTTGTCTTTCTGTAGCTTCATTATTAGTGTATAAGAATGCAACTGATTTCTGTACATTGATTTTGTATCCTGCAACTTTGATGAATTCATATATCAGTTCTAGCAGACTTTTGGTGGAGTGTATCGGATTTTCCATGTATAATATGCCATCTGCAAAAAGCGAAAGCTTGACTTCATCTTTGCCAATGTTGATGCTTTTGATTTCCTCTCGTTGTCTAATTGTTGATGCTAGCACTTCCAAAACTATGTTAAAGAACAGCAGTGGGAGTGGACATACCTGTTGTGTTCGTGATCAGGGGGAAAGCTCTCAGTTTTTCCCCATTGAGGATGATGTTAGCTGTGGGCTTTTCATAAATGGCTTTTATGATGTTTAAGTATGTTCCTTCTATCCCTACTTTCTCAAGGGTTTCTATTAAGAAAGGGTGCTGGATTTTGTCAAATGCTTTTTCTGCATTGATTGACAGGGTCATATGGTTCTTATTTTTTTCTTTTATTACTGTGATGTATCACGTTGACTGATTTGCGAATGTTGAACCAGCCCTGCATCCCAGGAATGAATCCCACTTGATCATGGTGAATAATTCTTTTTATATGCCATTGAATTCGATTTGCTAGTATCTTATTGAGAATTTTTGCATCCATATTCATCAGGGATATTGGCCTGTAGTTCTCTTTTTTTACTGGGTCTCTGTCTGGTTTAGGTATCAAAGTAATACTGGCTTCATAGAATGAGTCTGGAAGTTTTCCTTCCCTTTCTGTTTTTTGGAATAGCTTGGGAAGGAAACGTATTGTCTCTGATTTAAATGTCTGATAGAAATCCCCTGGGAAGCCATCTGGTCCTGGACTCTTATTTCTTGGGACATTTTTGATAACTGATTCAGTTTCTTCACTGGTTATGGGTCTGTTCAAGCTTTCTATTTCTTCCTGTTTGAGTTTTGGGAGTGTGTGGGTGTTTAGGAATTTGTCCATTTCTTCCAGGTTGTCCAGTTTGTTGGCATATAATTTTTCATAGTATTCCTTCATAGTTGCTTGTATTTCTGAGGGATTGGTTGTAATAATTCCATTTTCATTCATGACTTTATCTATTTGGGTCATCTCTTTTTTTCTTTTTGAGAAGCCTGGCTAGAGGTTTGTCAATTTTGTTTATTTTTTTAAAAAAATCAACTCTTGGTTTCATTGATCTGCTCTACAGTTTTTTTTTTAGATTCTATATTGTTTATTTCTGCTCTGATCTTTATTATTTCTCTTCTTCTGCTGGCTTTGGAGAGTCTTTGCTGTTCTGCTTCTATTTCCTCTAGGTGTGCTGTTAGATTTTGTATTTGGGATTTTCCTTGTTTCTTGAGATAGGCCGGGGTTGCAATGTATTTTCCTCTCAGGACTGCCTTTGCTGCATCCCAAAGCGTTTGGATTTTTGTCTTTTCATTTTCGTTTGTTTCCATATATTTTTTACTTTCTTCTATAATTGCCTGGTTGATCCACTCATTCTTTAGTAGGGTGTTTTTTAACCTCCATGCTTTTGGAGGTTTTCCAGACTCTTTCCTGTGGTTGATTTCAAACTTCATAGCATTGTGGTCCAAAATATGCATGTTATGATCTCAATTCTTATATACTTATGAAGGGCTCTTTTGTGACCCAGTATGTGATCTATCTTGGAGAATTTTCCATGTGCACTCGAGAAGAAAGTATATTCTGTTGCTTTGGGATGCAGAGTTCTAAATATATCTGTGAAGTCTATGTGATCCAATGTATTATTCAGGGCCCTTGTTTCTTTATTTGCCATGTGTCTAGATGATCTATCCATTGTTGTAAGTTGGGCATTAAAGTCCCCTCGAATTACCACATTCTGGTCAATAAGGTTGCTTATGTTTGTGAGTAATTGTTTTATATATTTGGGGGCTTCTGTATTTGGTGCATAGACATTTATAATTGTTAGCTCTTCCTGATGGATAGACCCTGTGATTATTATATAATGCCCTTCTTCATCTCTTGTTACAGCCTTTAATTTAAAGTCTAGGGGCGCCTGGGTGGCTCAGTCGGTTGAGCGTCCGACATCAGCTCAGGTCACGATCTCGCAGTCCGCGATTTCGAGCCCCGCGTTGGGCTATGGGCTGATGGCTCAGAGCCTGGAGCCTGCTTCCGATTCTGTGTCTCCCTCTCTCTCTGCCCCTCCCCCATTCATGCTGTGTCTCTCTCTGTCTCAAAAATAAAATAAAACGTTAAAAAAATAAAAAATAAAGTCTAGTTTGTCTGATGTAAGTATGGCTACTCCAACTTTCTTTTGCCTTTCAGTAGCATGATAAATATTTCTCCATCCCCTCACTTTCAATCTGAAAGTGTCCTCAGTCTAAAATGAGTCTCTTGTAGACAGAAAACAGGTGGGTCTTGTTTTTTTTTATCCGTTCTGAGACTCTATGTCTTTTGGTTGGCACATTTAGTCCATTTACATTCAGTGTTATTATAGAAAGATATGGGTTTAGAGTCATTGTGGTGTCTATATGTTTTATGCTTGTAGCGATGTCTCTGGTACTTTGTCTCACAGGATCCCCCTTAGGATCTCTTGAAGGGCTGGTTAGTGGTGTTGAATTCCTTGAGGTTTTTTTTTTTTTTTTTGGGGGGGGGAAGACCTTTATCTCTCCTTCTATTCTAAATGACAGTTTTGCTGGATAGAGGATTCTCGGCTTCATATTTTTTTCTGTTCATCACATTGAAGATTTCCTGCCATTCCTTTCTGGCCTGCCAAGTTTCAGTAGAGAGATCTGTCACTAGACTTATCAGTCTCCCTCATATGTTAGAGCACGTTTATCCCTAGGTGCTTTCAGAATTGTCTCTTTATCCTTGTATTTTGCCATTTTCACTATGATATGTCGTGCAGAAGAACCATTCAAGTTACATCTAAAGGGAGTTCTCTGTGCCTCTTGGATTTCAATGCGTTTTTCCTTTCCCAGATCAGGGAAGTTCTCAGCTATTATTTCTTCAAGTATGCCTTTAACACCTTTCCCTCTCTCTTCCTCCTCTGGAATAGCAATTATATGTAGATTATTTCTCTTTAGTGCATCACTTAGTTCTCTAATTTTCTCCTCATACTCCTGGATTTTTTTATCTTTTTCTCAGCTTCTTCTTTTTCCATAATTTTATCTTCTAGTTCACCTGTTCTCTCCTCTGCCTCTTTAATCTGAGCTGTGGTAATCTCCATTTTATTTTGCAGCTCAATAATAGCATTTTTAGCTCCTCCTGACTGTTCCTTAATCCCTTGATCTCTGTAGCAATAGATTCTCTGTTGTCCTTTATACTGTTTTCAAGCCCAGTGATTAATTTCATTACTATTCTAAATTAACTTTCTGTTATATTGTTTAAATTGTTTTTGATCAGTTCGTTAGCTGTTATTTCCTGAAGGTTTTTTTTGAGGGGAATTCTTCCATTTCGTCATTTTGGATAGTCCCTGGAGTGGTGCGGAACTGCAGGGCACTTCTCCTGTGCTGTCTTGAATAATTTGCATTGGTGGGCGGGGCCACAGTCAGACCTGATGTCTGCCCCCAGCCCACCGATGGGGCCACAGTCAGACTGGTGTGTGCCTTCTCTTCCCCTCTCCTAGGGGCGGGATTCACTGTGGGGTGGCGTGGCTCATCTGGGTTACTTGCACATTGTCAGGCTTGTGGTGCTGGGGATCTGGCATATTAGCTGGGGTGGATCGGCAAGGTGCACAGGGATGGGAGGGGCAGGCTCAGCTTGCTTTTCCTTCATGATCCCCTTTGGGAAGGGCCCTGCAGCACCTGGAGGGAGTCAGACCTGCCACCGGAGGGATGGATCTGCAGAAGCACAGTGTTGGTTGTTTGCGAGGTGCAAGCAAGTTCCCTGACAGGAACTGGTTCCCTTTGGGATTTTGGCTGAGGGATGGGCCAAGGATGGCATTGGCGAGCATCTTTGTTCCCTGCCATGCTGGGCTCTGTCGTCCGGGGCTCTACAACTCTCCTTCCTATTGTCCTCCAGCCCTACTGCTCTCCGAGCACAGCTGTTAACTTAAAACCTTCCAGATGTTCAGTCTTGCTTGCTGCCAGAACACACTCTGTCAGGCCCTTCCACTTTTGCAAGCAGACTCGGGGGCTCTGCTTTGCCAGCAGGCTGCCCCTCTGCCCCAGCTCCCTCCCGCCAGTCCGTGGAGTGCACACCGCCTCTCTGCCCTTCTTACCCTCTTCCGTGGGCCTCTCGACTATGCTTGGCTCTGGAGAATCCATTCTGCTAGTCTTCTGGTGGTTTCCTGGGTTTTTTGGCAGGTGTGGGTGGAATCTAAGTGATCTGCAGGATGCAGTGAGCCCAGCATCCTCCTACGCCACCATCTTCCTCTCCCAGAATTTGGTAGCTTTTTAGTTTTGCTGATTGTTTATTTCACTGTGCAGAAGCTGTTTATTTTGATGAGGTCCCACCAATTCATTTTGCTTTTGTTTCCCTTGCATCCAGAAATGTGTTGAGTAAGAAGTTGCTGCAGCCAAGCTCAAAGAGTTTTTTGCCTGGAGGATTTTGATGGCTTCCAGTCTTACATTGATGTCTTTCATCCATTTTGAGTTGTGTGTGTGTGTGTGTGTGTGTGTGTGTGTGTGTGGTGCCAGAAAGTGGTCCATGTTCATTTTTCTGCATGTTGCTGTCCAGTTTTGCCATCACCACTTGCTGAAGAGACTGTGTTTATTCCATTGGATATTCTTTCCTGCTTTGTCAAAGATTAGTTGGCCATATGTTTGTGGCTCCATTTTTGGGTTCTCTATTCTGTTCCATTGATCTGAGTGTCTGTTTTTGTGCCAGTACCATACTTTCTTGATGATTACAGCTTTGTATTACAGCTTAAACTTCAGGATTGTGATGCCTTCTGCTTTGGTTTTATTTTTCTAGATTGCTTTTGCTATTCAGGGTCTTTTCTGGTTCTATACAAATTTTAGGAGTACTTTTTCTATCTCTGTGAAGAATGTAGTGTTATTTTGATAGAGATTGCATTGAATATGTAGATTGCTTTCGATAGTAATGACACTTAAACAATATTTGTTCATTGTATACAGGTGCATGGAATATTTTTCCATTTTTTTGTGTCTTCAATTTCTTTCATGAGCTTTCTATAGTTTTCAGTGTATAGATTTTTCACCTCTTTGGTTAGATTCATTCCTAGGTATTTTATGTTTTTTAGTGAAATTATAAATGGGATTTATTCCTTGATTTCCCTTTCTGTTGCTTCATTATTGCTGTATAGGAATGCAACAGATTTCTGTACATTGATTTTATATTTTGAAATTTGCTGAATTCATGAATCAGTTCTAGCAGTTTTTTGGTGGAATCTTTTGGGTTTTCCTTGTAGATTATCATGTCATCTGTGAAGAGTGAAGGTTTGACCTACTCCTGGCCCATTTGGATGTTTTTTATATTTTTGTGTTGTCAGATTGCTGAGGCTAAGACTTCCAATACTATGTTGAATAACATTGTTGAGAGCAAATATCCCTGTCTAGTTCCTGACCTTAGGGGGAAACCTGCCAGTTTTACCCCATTGAGGATGATATTAGAGTTGGGTCTTTCATATATGGCTTTTATGATCTCGAGGTTTGATCCTTCTATCCCAACTTTCCTGAGAGTTTTTTTCAAGAAAGGATGCTGTATTTTGTCAAATGACTTCTCTGCATCTATTGAGGATTATATGGTTCTTGTCATTTCTTTTCTTGATGTGATGGATCACATTGATTGTTTCATGAATATTGAACCAGCCCTGCATCCCAGGTATAAATCCCCCTTGGTCATGGTGAATAATTTTTTTAATATATTGTTGGATCTGGTTCACTAATATCTTGTTGAAGATTTTTGCATCCATGTTCATCAGGGAAATTGGTCTATAGTTCTCCTTTTTAATGGGGTCTCTATCTGGTTTTGGAATCGAGGTAATTCTGGCTCTATAGAGTTTGTAAGTTTTCCTTCCATTTCTGATTTTTGGAACAGCTTCAAGAGAATAGGTGTTAACTCTTCCTTAAATGTTTGGTAGATTCCCCTGGATAGCCATCTGGCCCTGGATTCTTGTTTTTTGTCAGATTGTTGATTACTAATTCGATTTCCTTACTCGTTATAGGTCTGTTCAAATTTTCTATTTCTTTCTGTCTAAGTTTTGGTAGTAGTGTGTATGTTTCTAGGAAAACGTCCATTTATTCTGGATTGCCCATTTTATTGACATATAATTTCTCATAATATTCTCTTATTAATGCTTTTATATCTGCTGTATTGGTTGTGATCTCTCCTTTTCCATCCCTTTTTTTTTTAATTTTTTTTCAACGTTTATTTATTTTTTGGGACAGAGAGAGACAGAGCATGAACGGGGGAGGGGCAGAGAGAGAGAGAGAGACACAGAATCGGAAACAGGCTCCAGGCTCTGAGCCATCAGCCCAGACCCCAACGCGGGGCTCGAACTCATGGACCGCGAGATCGTGACCTGAGCTGAAGTCGGACGCTTAGCCGACTGCGCCACCCAGGCGCCCCTCTCCTCTTCCATTCTTGATTTTATTTATTTGGTTCTTTTCCTTTTTCTATTTGATTAAACTGGCTAGTGGTTTATCAATTTTGTTAATTCTTTCAAAGGACCAGCTTCTGGTTTCATTGATTTTTTTCTACTTTTTTGTTGTTGTTGTTGTTGTTTGTTTGTTTGTTTGGTTTGTTTTTGTTTTGCTATCATTAATTTCTGCTCTAATCTTTATTATTTCCTGTCTTCTGCTGGTTTGGGGTTTTATTTGCTGTTCTTTTTTCAGCTCCTTAAATGTGTAAGGTTAAGTTGTATATCTGAGATCTTTCTCCCTCCTTTAGGAAGGCCTGGATTGTTATATAGTTTTCCCTTATGACCTCCTTTCTTGGATCCCAGAGGATTTGGGTGGTGGCGTTATAATTTTCATAGGCTTCCATGAACTTTTCAATTTCCTCTTTAACTTCTTGGTTAGCCCATTCCTTCTTTGGAAGGATGTTCTTTAGTCTCCAAGTATTTGTTACCTTTGCAAATTTTTTCATGTGGTTCATTTTGAGTTTCATGGTGTTGTGGTCTGAAATTATGCATGTTATTATCTCATTCTTTTTGTATTTGTTGAGAGCTGATTTGTGTCCCAGTATGTGGTCTATTCTGGAGAATGTTCCATGTGCACTGGAGAAGAATGTATATTCTGTTGCTTTAGGATGAAATGTTCTGAATATATCTGTTAAGTCCATCTGGTCCAGTGTGTCATTCAAAGCCATTGTTTCCTTGTTGATTTTTTGATTAGATGATCTGTTCATTGCTGTGAGTGGGGTGTTGATGTCCACTACTATTGTGGTATTATTATCAATGGGTTTCTTTATGTTTGTGATTAATTGATTTATATATTCGAGTTCCATCACATTTGGAGCACAAATGTGTACAATTATTAGGTCTCCTTGGTGGATAGACCTCTTAATTACGATATAATGCCCTTCTTCATCTCTTGATACAGTCCTTTTTTTAAAAGTCTAGATTTTATGATATGAGTATGGCTACTCTGGCTTTCTTTTGTTGAGTATTAGCATGATAGATGGTTCTCCATCCCCTTACGTTCAATCTGAAGGTGTCTTTCAGTCTAAAATGGGTCTCTTGTAAACAGAATATAGATGGATCTTTTTTTCTTATACTTTCTGTTACCCTACATCTTTTGATTGGAGCATTTAGTCCATTGACATGTAGAGTGAGTACTGACTTATATGAATTTATTGCCATTTTGTTGCTTGTAGAGTTGTAGTTTCTGGTGGTATTCTCTGGTCCTTTCTAGTATTTGTTACTTTTAGTCTTTCTTTCTTTCTTTCTTTCTTTCTTTTTCTTTCTTTCTTTCTTTCTTTCTTTCTCATCTTTTCTCACCCCAAAGATTCCCCCTTAAAATTTTTTGCAGGGCTGGTTTTTGGTCACAAACTCCTTTAATTTTTGTTTGTCTGGGGGACCTTTTATATCTCCTATTTTGAATGAGTGCCTTGCTGGATAAAGAATTCTTGGCTTCATAGTTTTCTGATTCAGCACACTGAATATATCCTGCCACTCCTTTCTGGCCTGCCAAGTTTCTGTGGATAGGTCTGCAGCAAACCTGATCTGTCTCTCCTTCTAGGTTGAGGACTTTTTTTTCCTTTGCTGCATTCATGTTTCTTTCCTTGCCCAAGTATTTTGTGAATTTGACTATCATATGCCTTGTTGATGGTCGTTTTTTGTTGAATCTCATGGGCGTCCTCTGTGCTTTCTGGACTTTGATGTCTGTGTCTTTACCCAGGTTAGGAAAGTTTTCCTCTGTGATTTGCTCACATAACCCTTCTACCTCTATTTCTCTCTCTTCTTCTTTTGGGACCCTTATGATTCTGATGTTGTTCCTTTTTAATGAGTCACTGAAAACTTTAATTCTTAAATCATGCTCTTTTGCCTTTATCTCCCTCTTTTTTCTGCTTCATTATTCTCCATAAGTTTGTCCTCTATATCACCGATTCTCTGTTCTACCTCATACATCCTTGCTGCCGTGGCATCCATTTGAGATTGCAGCTGGGTTGTAGCATTTTTATTTCATCCTGACTAGCTTTTACTTCTTTTATCTCTGCAGAAAGGGATTCTAATCTATTTTCGACACCAGTTAACATTCTTATTATCATGGTTCTAAATTCTGGTGCAGACATCTTGCTTGTACATGTGTTGGTTAAGTCCCTGGCTGTTGTTTCTTCCTCCTCTTTCTTTTGGGGTGAATTCCTTCATTTCATCATTTTGAAGGTAGAAAAGGATTTAATGAGGTAAATAATTAAAATTAAAAAATTAAAATTAAAAAATTAAAAAGAAACGCACACAAAAAAATTGAATAAATGACGCTAGATTCTAGGTGTGTTTTGGCCTGGGTGTTGAAAGTGGCTTTACAGATTAGAGAACAAAGGGGAACCAAAAAAAAAAAAGGAAATCATTTGAAGGTTTGAAAAAAATGAATACACTGAAGTAGAATAAAATGAAATTATGGAAGTGAAATAGAATTTGAAAAACTTTACACAAAAGTAGCAAATATAGTAGAAAAAATTAAGAAAATATTTTTAATAAAAATTGAAAATAAAAATGATTTTTTTCTCTTTCTGTATTCAAGGAAAAGAAAAGAAATGAAAAAGAGACAAAAGAAAAAAAGAAAAAAAATTGAAGAGATGGACCAGTGAACAGACTGAAATACGACTGAAATTACTTTGTTTTCTCCTAGAAGTCAAAGTATGAAGTGTTTTTATAGTCTATAACCTAAGCAGGTGGAGAGACTTGTGTTCCTGAAGAGTGAGGTTTGCACAGTTGTGCTGGGCTTAGTGTAACAGCTCCTTTCTCCACTAGAAGGTGCTGCTTATCTTACTGGAGTGGATTGTTGTGGTGCTTGTAGGTCTGTGTGCACACGTGCGTGAGTGGTGAAAATGGCATCATGCAGCTACCCAGTCTCTAGTATAGGAACTCTGTTCTCCCCTATCAATAATTGTGCATCCGTCCTTTGTCTTTGGCTTCTGTCTACTCCCTGCTTTTACACTGTTCCTGAACAAGCCCCAGGCAGCACCTCCCTCCTGAGTTTTATCTCAGATGTGGCTGTTTCCTGACTGCTTACTTCTGAGGGACTTAGGCTTTGACCCATTCTGCCCCTCTGTAGGAGGATCTCACCGAGCAATGGTCAGGTGCTGGCTGCACCCAGGAACATTCATGGGACCATGCTGCTGCCGATGCCCAGAGACTGCAGCTGGGTGCCAGCCTGCCCCAGAAAACGTTCACGCAATTGTGTAGCAGCAGTGTTTCAGGGATTATGACAAATCACAACATGCATCTGGCACCAAGCTTCACCCCCAGCGACCTTGTTCCATCACCAGTGAATGTGGTTGTTCTCTCTCCTGGTTCCACTGGGGCCTTTGCCTTTGGTAGAGTCACACAGCCTCTACCAGGTGTCCTCTCAGCAGGGGAAGCCGCTGTCCCAGTGTGGCCCAAAGACCCCAGGACTTCATTCTGCTCCTGGGGATTCGCCCTTAGCTCCAGAGCAGAACCAGGTATTGAGCCACAGAGTTATAGACTCTGCACTCCCCCTGTTTATAGAGTCTTAATGGAATTTAAACCCTCTCCTTTCTCCTTTCTCTGTTTTTAGTTCAGTCCCTGCGACTGTTTCCACTTTTCCACTTTCTCTCCAGCTGCTTTTGGGGGATTGCTTTTCCCATATTCTCTCCCTACCCCTCTGTCTCTGTTCTCTCTCTGCATGCAAAATGGCTTCCTGCTCTCCACAGCTTCTCTCTCCCCCAGATCACCTTTCCGTGCCACGTAACTGCTGAATTCTGTGGTTTCGGCTGTGCAGATTGTTGTGTTAATCCTAAGATAAGTTTTCTAAGGTGTGGAGAATGGTTTAATGTTGGTCTGGCTGCATTTCATGGATGTGAGACACACACACACAAAAACTTCCATGCTGTTCTGCCATCTTGGCTCCTACCCCCATGTGGTTTTGAATATCTTATTGAATTTTCATTTTGACCACATTGGTTTTAAGTTCTTTTATCTCTGCTGTAAGTGTATACCTGATGTCTTCTAAGCTTTTCTCAAGCCCAACTAGTATCCTTAATTTTTTGCTTTAAATTCTGGATCAGGCATATTTCTTATATCTTTTTTGATTAGATCCTTGGCCATGACCTTTTCTTGTTCTTTCTTTTGGAATGAATTCCTCCATCTTGGCATTTGGTCTAGGTCTCTCTCTTCTTCTCTGTGTTAGGAAAGCCTGTTATATTTCCTGCCCTTGAGACTAATGGCATTATGAAGAATATGTCATATACTGTCCAGGGCCTGGTGCTTCAGTACATGTCTCTGGAGTATGCTGCTTGCACTCTGCAGCTGTGTTATCCCTCAAGTCTGTCCTTTGCAGACTTTCTCCTTCCTTGACTTGGGGGGTGTTTGGACCTTGGCCAGAGTGTAGTGAGTTTGTTTGTTTTTTTTGTTTGTTTGTTTTTGTGAGAGACAGCACAGCACAAGCAGGGGAGGGGGCAGAGAGAGAGGAGGGAGACGCAGAATCTGAAGTACGCTCCAGGCTCTCAGTTGTCAGCACAGAGTCCGAATTGGGGCTTGAACTCATGGACCATGAGATCATGACCTGAGCTGAAGTCAGTCGCTTAACCGACTGAGCCACCCAGGTGCTCCCAAAGTGTAGTGAGTTTTAATTAACTGTGCTCTGTTTTCCTTATTAAATGAGACCTGATGCTATTTCCACTAGAACTCAAGATTTGCAGAACTATATGGTCAGTAGATTTGGTGTGTATAAGGGTTTGTGCTGTTCTCCTGGGAGAAAAGCCCACTGCACTGGTTCTTAGGCACACTTGCCTCAGAAAAGCAGTACCTGCAGAGAACCAGGGAGCCAGACTTGGTGTAAGTAGGATAGGCATCCAGTTTTGAAGGTCTGCTATTTACTGAAGTTGGTTTATGCTGAGGAATAGGAAAAGTAAATGGTGCTAGCCAGCTTCTTTGTCCTTGCAGAGGAGGGCTTGAGTTTGCTGCTGTCAGGGAAGCCCTCCTAGAAGATTGAATAGTTTCCCTTCATGCATCCTAGGCATTTTTAGTTCACTGCTTTCAGACTGTCTTTGCCTGCGTTGCTTGCCAGCTTGGTGCAGTGCACTTTGGGCTCTATCCTAGCCAGGCTGGCTGAGTTTTAAAACCTCAAATTTTAGGGGCCTGGTGTGGTGGATACATGCACTGGTCTTCTGGGGGAGGGTCTTGCAATGCTGGGATTCATGCAGGTTTGACTCAGAGGTCAGTTGCACCAGAGTGCAGAGGCATGGTATTTGTAGCAAAGAACACTAAACAGCTAGTGTCCAGGTTAGCCCATCTCAGCAGCTGAGAAGAAGCTTCCCCTAAGCTGAGGGAAGATGGAGGGAAATGACACCTTAGGGGTCTTTTGTCCCTGAGAGGAAATGCCACCCCTCTCAGATGTACTCCAAGAAGAGGGAACATTCTCTCCCAGTGCATGTTAGGTGATCTTCAGATCATGCTTTCTGTTCCTGGGTTACCTACCTGCCTTCTCCACAGGAGCACTGCAGTGCTCAGAGGACTCTATACCAGCCACACCATGGACCTCTAAAACTCCAATCTTTGCGACTCACTGGTTGCAAAAAAATCACAAAAATCAGCCCTTCTCTCTTTTTCAGTCAATGCTTTCAAAAAATGCTCTCCTTATGTGATTGTGTGCTTCTCTCTCTGGCCTTTTTCTGTGACCAGGCCTCCCTTACCTCTGCAGTGCAAGCGATCCATTTCTCCGACAAACCACATATCTGCACCTTTCATTTTCCATAAAGTGATCCCTTCTCTCCCTCTAGTTGTGTAGTTCTTTCTGCCAGTCCTCAGATCAATTTATTGGCTATTCAGTATGATTTGATATTTATCTAGATGTGTTTGAAGGACAGGCAAGTCTTGGGTCCTCCTACTGCTCTGCCATTCTAATTCCCTCCAAACAAGATTTATTCTTTCATATGTTTTTGTGTTGCTCTTTGTGTCCTTTCATTTTAACTTGAAAAGTCCCCTTAATGTTTCTCATAAGGTAAGTCTAACAGTGATGGACTCCTTCAAATTTTATTTTTCTGTGACAGACTTTATCTCTCCTTCATTGTTGAACAATGATTTTGCCAGATGTAGTGCTCTTTTTTGACATTTTTTTCATTAATCTGAGAAATTCATTAATGATTTTATGGTGTCTTTCTTAAATATGATGCATCATTTTTTTCTTATTGCTTTGAAATTCTGTCATTGACTTTTAACAATCTGAGTATAATGTATCTGGGTGTGGTCTTCCATGGTTCTTCCTAGTTGGGTCTGTTAGGCATGTTGAGTCTGGATGTTAATCACCTTCCCCAGATTTAGGAAGTTTTGTGCCATTATTTTTTCAAATAATTTTTTTTTGCCTCTATATCTCTTCTCCTTCTGGGACTTACATAATATATATGTTGGTTCATTTGATAGTGTTTCATTAGTTCTTTAGATTTTCTTCACTCTTTTTAGTTCTCTTTTCCTTTTGATTCTCTGACAGAATACTTTCAAATGACTTGTCATTGAGGTTGCTGATTCTCTTATACTTGATTAAATCTGCTGTTAAACTCTGCTGGTGTGATTTTTAATTGTTATTGTATTCTTCAACTCCAGAATTTCCCTTTGAGTCTGCTTTATAGTATTTGTTTCTTTATTGATATTATCATTTTATTCATACGTTATTCTTCTGAACTCTTCATTATGGTTATTTTCAATTTGTTGTTGTTGTTGTTACTCGTGTACTTCCATTTTTTGAGGTTTGGTTTCTGTATTTTTTTTTTCCTTTGTGCCATGTTTCCTTGTTTCTTCATGTGACTTGTAACTTTGGGTTGAAATCCACACATTTGTAAAAACAGTCACTTCTCACAGGGTTTACAGATTAGTTTATATAGGAAAAGACCTTTACCAATGAGCACATCCAGAGATTCTGGGGTCTTCTCATATATTTTTCTGTGGATATGTCTTCTTTGGATTTGTGCATGTAGATTAATTACAAAGATTTGTTAATTTTTTGTTTTGTTTTGTTTTGTTTTGTTTTCAGGAGCTGATAATATCTTGCTCTCTCTGCTGTTTGTCTGTGGTATTGTGAATTGTCTGGATCAGCTATAAGTTGTCCAGGTCACTTGTTCTCTGGGGTCCCCTGGCTTCTAGATTATTCTGGTTTCTGTTAGCACTCCAAATTAGAAGAGATAGGAAACACTTATTTGGGTAGCCCCATGAAAAACAAGAATATGAATGCATACTTCAATGCTTTTCCCCCAGAGAGAAGCTGGGAATTAGGAGTTTTCCACCATTCATTCTGTGCTCAACTGAATGGAGGGATTTTGGCATGTATTAATACATTCATCCTTCATCTCAGTGGCTCCCAATCTAGATCCCTTTCTTTTTAGCATTTAAATTCAGATAAAGCAGAAGTAGTTTTGTCAGAAAAAAAAAACCCTGAGAAGTCAGAACATTGTATATACAGTACAGTCTTCTTTGTCCTTCCCCAAGAAAAAACTAGGAGCTGGGAATCAATTCCCTTCCAATTGCACCCTACTGTGACAGGTGGCAAGAGGCAGTATATGGCAAGTAAGTATCATGAATTTTCCTGCAGGATTTGATACAAGATGTAGTGCAGAAGTCACCTAACTTGTTTCTGGATTTTCACAAGGGGAATTATTTTATGTCTTGTTATATCAGTGTCCCTGTGGGAGGGAGGAAAGTATGGAGCTTCCTATTCTCCTTTAAAATTTTCTTTTGGAGTGTAAAGACATTAGCTTTCCAGAAAATGGGGAAAAAATGATACTCCTCTGAACTGGCATGTAAAAAATCAAAGATTACTGTAAGTTTCTAATGAGCAAAATATTTTTTTAATCTATAACAAGAAGGAACTATAAATATATTCCAGGCTGATATTCTGATGTATTATAAAGGCCAGAACTATTGCTTTTCTTCACTTTGACATTTTCAAAGCAAAATCAAGTTTTATTTTGAAAATTCACTCCCTGAATTGTGTCTATCTCATCATCAGAACAATTGCTTCCTGAATGCCACTGCCTCCCCCCATCCCAATTTCTTCCTATTCATTTGGAAACTTAACAGAAATATAACTTGAGAACATTTGTTTTAACAATAGATGTTAAATATTCAACCTCCATATGTTGTAATGAACAATTTCACATTAAGCCAGGCATTTTGATTTTCAGGAAATAATATTTTCCTCAAAAAGTTTTTTTAAAAATTACCTGTGTCCTGCAAGTCATACCACATTTTTGGTAGTCAAGCAGTATTCTGGAAAACACCAAACACATGTTGACACATTTTATGTGAAACAGTAATGGCTTGTTTTATACTATACTGTAAAATTGACCAGAAACTTGCAGAGTAATATATTTGCTAAATATTTATATTTGATCAATTTTTTTACATAATGAAATATTCCGACTACAGGAAAACACACTACTATTACTAGATTCCGTTGACTGTGATTTAGGAATATTTTTCAGAACACGAATCATGCTTCTCATGGATTTAGTATTATTCTTGGGCTGCCTTGTTCAACATTAACTGAAATACTAAAACAGAGTTTTTTTACTTAAGTTTGTGATAATATTTTGTAAGTAAAAGAGAAAAGAGATACTTAGTGCTTTAGATTCAAGTTCAATATTTTGAGGTTCTAATTATGTGTCTGACCTTGATTACAGTAGTCAAAAAATAATTGCATTAATGACTGAGAGGCATGGTATGTGCAAAAAAGTAAATTTATTTATGAATGTATATACAAAAAAAACCTATTTAACACTATCCAAGTAATTAATTGAAGACTTGTTTAAAAGATTCTATAAAACTTAAACAGCTTGATACAACTAATGGTCACTAATTTAATCATTGTATAATGTGGAAATGTAAATATAAGCAAAGCAATTTTAGATAAATTGAGAAATGATCATGTCCCAATTGTTCTTAATTCCTTATATATAAAAGTATATAACTTCCCTCTACTCAGAAAACTGGGAGTCTTCTTACTACTTCCCAAACCCTGACAAGTGCTTTTCTTTGTTTCTTGAATTTGACTCTCTTGTGTACATCATGCAAGTGGTATCATACAATATTGCTTTTTTGTGATTGACTTATTTCACTTAGGATAATTTCCTAAATGTCCCTTCATGTTGTATTATATAACAGAATGCCCTTCTTTTGTAGGGCTGAATAACACTGGATTGTATGTAATACCACATTTTGTTTACCAATTCATTCACAGATGGACAGTTGGATTTTTCTATCGTTTGGCTATCATAAATAATGTTGCTATGAACATGGGTGAACAAATACATCTTTGAGGGCATGCATTCAATTATTTTGTATATGTACACAGAAATGAAAATGCTGGATCATGTAGTAACTCTGTATATTTTTTTTAAGGAACACTATCCTACTTTCCATAGCAGCTATACCATTTTATATTCTTGTCAGCAATGCACAAAGAGTTCCAATTTCTACACATCTTCACCAACACTTGTTACTTTATACATATATAAACATCCTAATGAGTGTGAAGTATTATCTTTTTGTGACTTTGATTTGAATTTTCTTAATAATTAGTGAAATTAAGGGGCATCTAGGTGGCTCAGTCAGTTGGGTGTCCAACTTTGGCTCAGGTCATGATCTCACGGTTCGTGAGTTCAAACCCTGCATCAGGCTCCAGGCTGACAGCTCGGTGCCTGGAGCCTGCTTTCGGTTCTGTGTCTCCCTCTCTCTGTTCCTCCCCCACAAGAACTCTGTCTCTCTCTGTCTTTCAAAAATAAATAAAAAAGTTTAAAAACTAAATAAATAATTAGTAAAGTTGAATGTGTCTTTTCACGTGCTTGTTGCTCTTTTGTATATCTCCTTTGGAAAAATGTCGATTCAAATTTTGGCCCATTTTTTAATTGGGCTGTTTTGTTGTTTTTGTTGTTGTTGTGTTGTAGTTCTCTATATATTCTAAATATTAATTCCTGATCATATATGTTACATTTTATTTTATCCCATAGTTTTTCACATTTTCGACTGTCCTTTAATGCACAAGTTTTTAATTTTGATAAATTCCAATTTGTCTTTTTATTTATTTTCCTTTTGCTGTCTGTGCTTTTGATGTCATATCCAAGAAATCATTGCAAAATACAATGTCATGTAGTTCTTCCTTTATGTTTTCTAGGAGTTTTGTAGTTTTAGCTCTTAAATTTAAATCTTTGACCCATTTTGAATTAGTCTTTTTAGATGATGTAAGGTAAGAATCTAACTTCATTTTTTTTTTTTGCATGTGGCTACCCAGTTTTTCCAACACAATTTGTTGAATTTTTCTTTAAGTTTCTTGAATGCATAAGGCAAATTCTTTCTTCAAGGCCTTTGTACTTACTCTTTCACTTGAAAAGTTCTGGCTGTAGATATTCAAGAAGTTGGTTCCATCTTATCAGAAAGGATCAATTTGATTATGACACTGTCAGATAAGCTTCCTGTTCTCAAAAAGCCCCTCTCTCTTCACCCTAGGATATTATTATTACATTACCTTATTTCACTTTCTTCATAAAAATTTTACTATCAAATGTCATATTAATTTATTTAGGTTTTTGTAGTTTCCTCTAATCTCCTCACCCCATCTCCATAGAATGTAAGCTCAGTGAGATAAGGGACCCTGCCTATCTAGTTCATCCCCGTGTAACTAATGGTAAGAACAAGAGGCTGGAAACCATAAAAGATCAATAAATGTTTGTTGAATTCTTAGTGAATTATCATTGTCAATATAAACTATAAAATATCTTGCTGCTTCAGCATTTGTTGAAATGCTGTTGAAAACTGAATGAATTAAGATTTAATGCAGATTCACAATATTATCCAAAACGTGCATCCGTATTTACCCTATATAAAGTAAAAAAAAAAAAAAAAAAAAAAAAAAAAAAACAAAAAAAAAAAACTGTTTTATCATCAAAAAAAAATTCAAAAATAAAAAATATAATACAAAGTAAAGTAGCTGCTATTTCCTTTTCAGTGTGTCTCTTTTCCTTCTTTGTCCCAATACTTTTGAAGAAAATGCCATATGCTGTAAAGTTTAATGGGATGGCAAAATGACATGAATGTAAATTGTTTTGCATTATTTAGAAAATACATCATTTGGTGATGTAGCTCCCCTGAAAGATGTTTTGGGAAGTATTTTTGTATATTTACTGGAAATACTAATTTAAATTTGACCATATTTCCCAACAGGGTGCAAATATGATTTTCAGCCAGAACAGTTATCAGCGTATATTGTTTCTGGCTATTTATTCAAGAAAAAAGAATAGAGGACAATTCTCCAATGGGAGTGAAAAAGTTGCATAATGATGTCATAAAACATTAACTTAACAGTAGGAAGTAGCACTTATGAACCACTGTAAGTTCTGTTCTCTTGGGTTTAATTTCTTTTACAATCGTAATAAATCCAACAGATACATAATTTCTTTATTGAGTCAGAAATTGCATTTGTTTAAAAAAACTAGCAATCTTCTACTGGCACAGGAAAACATTCACACAGACCTATAAACCACACTCACAAAATACATGAAATCTCTGGAATATTTTTTGAAATTAAAATACTCAGGGCTTTTTCCTCTCAAGCATTTATTGGAAATTATGGATGAAATACATATTTTCATTGAATCTCAAAATTCCAGGATGTGTGTAAATCCTGATAAGATACTGAATGTGAAAACATACTATTTGAATAGGTGTGTAAAATGACAAATGATAAAAAGGTTTTCAGTCTGAATGAGAAAATGGCCTGTTTATTTGAGTGCCTTCAATGTAGAATGAAGCACAAATGTGTTGTCTTTATCTGCCTTATATATAGCAGATTGAGATGATAGCACATAGTCTCCTTTCCTCGGAAATCTTAGTGCTAGGAACCCTGAAACTTTCAAGGTAAGTTTCTCTGCAAGTATGGATGCCACAGATTTCAAATTTCACATTTTCACTGGAAGAAATCCTTAGATTCTGAAATGTTTTAGTACTTTATCAGAGTCCCCCTTTCCATGATAGGTAAAGATAATATTCTATGCTTCAATATTTGAAGCTTTATTATTCACAGTGCTTAATTTCTTTTTAAATGAGTTTACTTCACATCACTAACATTTCTAATATCTCAATTAATTGTTTATTTTTAGTTAATTTTAATTATCTTGTCTTTTTAGCCCTCTCCCCTCCTTTTTTTCTGCTCTGCTTTTGAAGGATATGAGAGACAAATTTATAGTGTTCTCTGTATAACAGAACTTCATGCTCTTGAAACCCATTATTAAGTTTCCCCTTAGTCATCTTTTCTTCAGCCAAGATAACTTTAGTTCTTTACATATATTCCCATGGCTTTTATTTTCCAAAATTTGAAATATTTTCAGAAATGTTTTAATTATATTTGAGTTATTTAAACCTACATATTTTTAAATTGTTGAATAAATCAAGATGTTTTTACCATGGCTTATTTTCAGTAGTATAACTACAAAACTTTGCCAAATGGTCACAAATCTACAGGTAATTAATGACAGAAATATATTCAGTCATTGAAAAGTAGTTTTATTCTCCTTCCCTTCTTTTTAACTGACTCAGTTATGCTAATTATCCATCTTGGAAATTATTTGGCTTGCTCCAGTGATATCGGTAGACACTCATTGCATTCTATGCCTTATTTCTGAATCAGAAAGGACTTAAATCTGCCTTATATGCATGCTCCATTTCACCTAGCTCATCAGTACTAAATAAATTACTAGAGAAAATTGTGAACAAACAAAACAATCATGTCCTCAGTATTTGACTACTAGTCAAATTATTTTACTAAAATAATTTTCTTTGTTAAAAATATAAATACATGGTCATAAACTTTATAAATAAAAATACTTATTTGTAGATTTTGGAGAGAATGGATAAATATATCACCAGATGTATTTCTTAAACAGACAATTGTGATGTTATATTTCTGAGAAAATTTTCCAACAAGTTGTATTCATCAATAAAGATACTGTCTTAGTCGTGGGAATGCTCCCAATGACAGTCTTTAGAGTTATGTCAAGTGTTTTATTACATCATAGAGTTGGCAACACCACAGTGTTAGGTCTGCCCCATAGTCACCTAATTGTCTGCATAAGTGGTATTCACTGGCATACATGCAGGAATGGTTGCCTTCATTAGAAAAAAAGAGAAAACAGAAATGTAGAAAGAGTAACTTCCATGAAAAATATGATCCTTGTAGTCTGGCCAGCCTTCTCAAAATGTCTCCCTGAAGTCATAGAGGGAAGTTAGTAAGAAAGTGCAGATAAGTCTCTTGCCCAGTAGCTCAAAGGCCTACAAAAACAAGTTGCATTAGTGTAGTTTCACTAATATGAAAAGGTAGCTTCATCAAGATGGAAAAACAGCAGAGTGAAGCTGTGAAGCCACTTTAAGGCAGTGCAGATCCTGACCCTGTCATTAACTGATGCTTTGGGGAAATGTCTTAAATTTTTTTAATGTTTATTTTTTGAGAGAGAGAGACAGAGTGCGATCGAGGGAGGGGCAGAGAGAGAGGGAGACACAGAATCTGAAGCAGGCTTCAGGCTCTGAGCTGTCAGCACAGAGCCCAACATGGGGCTCGACTTAAAGACTGCAAGATCATGACCTGAGCCAAAGTCAGATGCTTAACTGAGCCACCCAGGTGCCCCAGGAAAATGTCTTACCTTCCATCACTCTTATCTTTTGTAAAATAAGGATAAAAATAGTGCCCGATCCACAGTGTTGCTATGAGTTTTAAAGTTAATGATTATTGCAAAGCCCTAAGAGTAACTTCTGGCCCATAATACAAACTATAAGTAATTGCTAAATAAAAATTATTGCAAGTCTTGCAGGTATGCTTCTGAGCAAGAATATCTCACACATTCTAGAATCTCCAGAGTTAAAGGTCACAATAGACACATAAAACATCAAAGATGGAAATAACTTTAGAATGCTTCAGTAGAATAGCTTGCAAAATATCTTTTTTAGCAACCAGATCCAGATTTCAAATGAAACTTTTTGTAGAACCCAAACTTATAACAGACACAACAAGAATTTCATTGATTGAAACAAGAATGGTCCTTTCTTCCTGTCTTGGCAGCGATAAAGCCCTAATTCCTTTTTAAAAACAAAAGGCTCATAAAATGTACAACACTAAGAGTAAACTATTATGTAATTTATGGACTTCAGGTCATTATGATGTGCCAATGTAGGTTCACCAATGGTAATAAATGTACCACTCTGGTGGAAGATGTTCATAATGGGGTAGGCTATGCTGGTGTAGGGGCAGGAGATATATGCAAAATCCACACTTTCACCTCAATTTTGTCATCAACCTTAAACTGCTCTAAAAATGTCTGAATAAAAAAAATACAAAAGTCCTTAAACACAAGCAAAAGAAACATTTTGTATTGATAGATTTGCCTACTCTCTAAATGCTATCATCCAAATAAGTAGCTCCCAGGAAATGTGCATAGTCAACTTTGATGATCTATTCTCTCCAGGTGGCAACAGGCCATTGTGCAATGAGTAAAAGTGTTTATCTTTCACAGACCTGAAGACTAAAATGAGTTTTTCAATCATCTGATCAGGGAACAAGCCCCAGGGGAAATGCTTTCTATTTTCTGGATTTTATTCTTAAATTATGCTATTTTGTCCATTTTCAAGTGTACAATTCAGTGGATTTAAAGTACACTCCCAGGTTGTTGTTGTTTTTTTTTTTTTTTACACTGACAGTTTTGTGCAACCATCATCACTAATTTTGGAACATTTTCATCACCCACAAAAGAAACCCTGTACTCATTAAATGGTCACTCCTCATCCTCCATACCCTCCCTCCAGCTCCTGGCAAAAATGAATCTGTTTTATTTCTTTACAGATTTGCCTATTCTGGACACTTCAGGTAAATTGAATCATACAATATGCGGCTTTTATTTCTGGCTTCTTTCACTTAGCTTATAATGTTTGTGAAGTTTATCAGTATTGTAGTATATTCATTCCTTTATAGGAATATATACTATTCCACTGTGTGGATATACCACTTTTTGTTAAGCAACTAATGGACATTTGGTTTGGTTCCACTTTTTGGCTATAATGAAAAATGCTTCTATAAACATCAAACATAAGTTGTTGTAGGAACATATGTTTTTAGTCATCTCAGGAATATACCTAGGAGTATACTCGTACTGCAAACACTGATCGTATGGAAATTCTATGTTTAAATTTTAATGAGAAGCCAAAATTTTTTCCAGAGAAGCTCAATTTTACATTCCTGCCAGCAATGCACAACAGATTC
This sequence comes from Herpailurus yagouaroundi, assembly GCF_014898765.1. Lineage (NCBI taxonomy): Eukaryota > Metazoa > Chordata > Mammalia > Carnivora > Felidae > Herpailurus > Herpailurus yagouaroundi. The sequence continues at coordinate 6,638,398 of NW_024420481.1, forward strand.
CAACTTCTTTACATCCTTGCCAACTCTTGTTATTTTGTTTTTGTTTTTTATGACTAATCTAGTAAATGTGAAATTCTGTTTTTATTTTTTTCATGACTAATCTAGTAAATTTGAAATAATATCACAGTGGCTTCAATTTGTAGTTCCCCAGTGACTAAAGATGTTGACTATCTTTCCATTTGCTTTTGGCCATTAATGTATCTTCTTTTCCAAATGTGTATTTACTTAATTTGCCTATGTTTTAGTTTGATAATTTTTGTTTGTTTTTTTGTTGTTGTTGCTGTTAAGTTATAAGTGTTTTTTTCATATATGCTGGATACTACACATTTGCCACATATATGATTTTAAAATATTTTCTAACATTCTGTGGATTGTCTTTTCACTTTTTTGATAATATTCTTGGGTGCACAGAAGTCTTTAATTTTCATGAAGTCCAATTTATCTATTTTCCCTTTCATTGTTTTTGTTTTTGGTGTCGTAGCTGTGTATATATTGCCAAATCCAAGAATATGATTTATTCCCATGTTTTCCTCTAAGTGTTTTATATTTTTAGCAATTACTTGTAGTTCTTTGATCCATTTTGTGTTGTTTCTTTTTAAAAACAGTAGGACGTAATGGTCATAATTCATTCCTTTGCTAGTAAATATCTAGTTGTTGCAGGACCATTTGTTGAAAAGACTATTATTTCTCCATTGAATGGTCTGGACAACCTTGTTAAAATCAACTTGAGATAGGCGTATGGATTTATTTGTGGACCCTGAATTTTATTCAATTGGTCTATATGGCTATCCTTATGCCAGAACTATTCTGTTTTGATTGCTGTAGTTTTATTTTGTTTTGAAATTTCAGGAAGTGTGATACCAGCAATTTTGTCTTTTCCAAGATTGTTTTTGCTACTCAGGTCTTTTTGCAATTCGGTATACATTTCTTTTTCTTTTCTTTTTTTTTTTTTTAATTTTCTTATTTTAGGGGCACCTGGGTGGCTCAGTCAGTTGAGTGTCTGACTTTGGCTCATGTCATGATCTCGAGGTCAGTGAGTTTGGGCCCCGCATTGGACTCTGTGCTGACAGCTTGGAGCCTGGAGTCAGCTTCGGATTCTATGCCTCCCTCTCTCTCTGCCCCTTCCCTGCTCATGCTTTGTCTCTGTCTCAAAAATAAATATAAAACATTAAAAAATTTAAAAATAAAATAAAATAAATTTTCTTATTTTATAGTTTTTATTTAAACTCCAGTTAGTTAACATACAGTGTAATATTAGTTTAAGGTACACAATTTAGTGATTCGACACATACATACAACACCCAGTACTCATCTGAACAAGTGCAGTCCTTAATCCTCATCACCTATTTAACCCATCCCCCCACCCACTTCTCCTCTGGTAACCATTAGTTTGTTCTCTATAGTTAAGAGTTTTTTGTTTTTTGTTTTTTTTTTTTTTGGTTTGCTTCTCTCTTTTGCCCCTATGATCATTTGTTTTGTTTCTTAAATTGCACAAATTAGTGAAATCTTATGGGATTTGTCATTCTCTGACTTATTTGTTTAATATAATACTCTAGATCCCCATCCACATGGTTGCAAATGGAAAAATTTCATTCTTTTTTATGGCTGAGTAATAGTCCATATACATTTTAGTATCAATCTGTTCATTGTTGCTAAAAAAGCAGTTGGGATTTTGATAGGTATAGTATTTAATCTGTGGATCTTTTGGAGAATATTGGAATTTTAACAATGTTAAGTCTTTCAATCAGTGAACATGGGATATCTTTCTACTTTTTAAATCATCTTTAATTTCTTTTATTTTTAGTACACAAGATTTGCACATACTTGGTTAAATTTATTTCTAAGTGTTTTGTTCTTTTTGACCCTATTGTAAATGTAATTGTCATTTCATTTTTGGATTATTCAGTCCTAGTATATAGCAGCACTACAATGGATTTCTGTGCATTAATTTTGTATCTGGCTACTTTTGTGAATTTGCTTATTAGCCTTAGTATTTTTTGTAGATTCCTTAGAATTTTCTTTTTTTAAATTTTTTAAATGTTTATTCATCTTTGAGAGACAGAGACAGAGCATGAATGGGGGAGGAGCAGAGAGAGAGGGAGACTCAGAATCCAAAGCAGGCTCCAGCCTCTGAGCTGTTAGCACAGAGCCCAACACAAGCTTGAACTCATGAACCACAACATCATGACCTCAACCAATGTTGGATGCTTAACCAACTGAGCCACCCAGATGCCCCTAGTATTTTCAATATATAAGCTCATGTCATCTACATATAGAGACAATTTTAATTTCTTCCTTTACAATTTGTGTATGTAATGTATTTTCCTTGAGTAATTGTCCTCTCTAGAATGTCCAGTACAAAATTCTTAATAGAAGTGGCAAGAGCAGGCACCCTTGATTTATTAATGATCTGAGGCATAAAGCTTCTGGTTTCTCACAATTGAATATGGTGTTAGATGTGACTTTTTTAATAGATAAACTTTAACATGTTAGAAAAATATCCTTCTATTCCTATTTTGTTGAAAGTTTTTATTATAAAGAATGTTGGATTTTGTTGAATACTTTTTCTCTATTAGGAAGATCATTTGACATTTTTTATTTCATTTTTTTATCAATATGGTATATTACATTGGTGATTGTTGTTATTGCTGTTTTGCATGTTGCAACATTATTTTATTCCTAGGAAAATCCCACTTGGTCATGCTTTTAATATACTATTAAAATTGGTCTGTTGGTAATGCTTTTAATATACTATTAAAATTTGTCTGCTAAGAGGTGCTTGGGTGGCTCAGTCAGTTAAGCATCCGACTTTGGCTTGGGTCATGATCTCAGAGTTTGTGAGTTCGAGCCCCACATCAGGCTCTGTGCTAACAGCTCAGAGCCTTGAGCCTACTTCAGATTGTGTGTCTCCTCCTCTCTCTGCCCCTCCCATGTTCATGCTCTCTCTCTCTCTCTCTCTCTCTCTCTGTCAATAATAAATAAATGTTAAACAAATTTAAAAAAATAAAATTGATCTAATATTTTGGTGTGGAATTTTGCATCTATATTCATAAAGGATATTGGCCTGTAGTTTTCTTTTCCTGTGATATCTCCTCCTGGCTTTAGTATGAGGGGAATAGTGGCCTCACACAAAGTATTCTCTCCTCTTTTTTGGGTGAGGGGTAAAAGTTTTAGAAGCATTTATTTTAATTGTTATTTGAATGTTTAGTGCAATTCACCAGTGAATCCATCTGATCCTAGGCTTTCCTTTGTTAGAAATCTTGATTACTTATCCAATATCTTATTATAGGTTTATTCAGATATTCTATTTCTTTTCCATTCATTTTTGGTAGTTTTTGTTTCTTTAGGAAATTATCCATCTACATTATAGCATTCTTTTGCATTCCCTTTTTCTTCATTGATGTCTATAGTAATTCTCCACTTTCATTTCTAAAGTTAGTAATGTAAATATTTTTATTCCTGGAAATCTACCTGATATTTTGTCAATTTCATGGATTTTTCAAGAAACCACCTTCTGATTTTGTTTTTCTGTTCTCTATTTCATTCATCCCATTCAAATATTTATTATTTTCTTCCATTTATTTGTTTCAGCTTTAAAGTTTACAATTTTACCTCTGTCTTCATTTCATGCTTATACAGCTCCTGAAAATCTATGGGAAATGGCAAGTTGGTAGCTTCTCAGGTATTTTGTGAACAAGCAATGAACCCTAGGTATGTGTATGGTCTTCTAAATTCTCAAGATTATGTGGGGAAAATTCAGTTCAAGATAGCAGTGTAGGAAAACTATGAATTCACCTTCTTACAGAAAAAAATGAAATTATACCTTCCCTACTGAAGAACTGAAGGCTGACTGAGCAGCTACCAACCAACTAAAGACAGAGGGAATGGCAAAAGAACTACAAGATGTGGAGGCATGGTAACAAAGTGAACCCCCCACCCCCAATACTGTGAACAGCTTTAGGGAGGAATTGTATTGAAGGACCAGGGACAAGTTACTCTGTCCTTGGACACAGGAGAAAAAAAGCTATGTTTTAAAAGATCAACTAGCATACAAAAGAGACAACACTAGAACTCTGCTAAGTGGCAGGGAAGCTGTGGGAATATTCTCCAGGTCAGAGGGACTGGAGGTCGACATGGTATATGTTCCACCCCACCTTAAAAGCCTAAACCAGAGCAGGGCCTGAACACCACATGGGGTAGGTTCAACACCAAAACTGGTTGGTCCTGAGGCCATAATGGGTGAAGTGGGTCTGATCATCTCAGTGAGATTATGATATCAACAGGCCCAGAGTTTGCAAGCCCAGACCAATCCCATGCATGCTGGGACAAAGAAAAAAAAAGGTGCAGTTTAAAAGGGGGGAAGGGGTGCCTGGGCGGCTCAGAATTGTCCAGCTCTTGATTTTGGCTCCATTCATGATCTCAAAGTGTCCAGCTCTTGATTTTGACTCAGGTCATAATCTGACAGTTCATCGGTTTGAGCCCTGAGTAAGGCTCTGTGCTGATAGCATGGAGCCTGCTTGGGATTCTTAATCTCTTCATTTCTCTGTCCTATTCCACTCGCACTCTCTCTCTTTCTCTCAAAGTAAATAAACATTAAAATAATGAAACAAATAAATAATAAAAAGGCTGGAGAACAGAAGAATCATTCTCTCTCCCTCCACCTTAAAATCCCAGACTAGAGCAGGGTCTGGCTCACAGTGAGATTGTGACCCCAGCAAGATCAGTGTCTGCAAGCTCACACAAGTACCCCTGTTGTTCTGGGACACAGAAAATAATCCCCATTTTATTGTTTTGTTTTAATTTAATTTTTTAATTTTTTCTTTATTTTATTTATAATTTGCATTGTTTTGTTTTTATTTTATTTTCATTCTTCTTTTAATTTTTTCTTTTTCTCTTTTACTTTCTTTTATTAACTCCTTTTTACTTTTTATTTTTTATTTCATTATTATTTTTATCTTCTGTTTGTAAAAAGCCACAGTTTAAGAGTAACTAGCAAATGCAGTCACAGCTCCAGTCAACCAGCAAAAGTCACCAAGCAAACACAGTCTGCATAGGGGACATGATACACAAGACCATTTCTTTAAGTTTAGAAGTAGCTGTTCTAAAAAAGAAAGAAAGAAAGAAAGAAAGAAAGAAAGAAGTAGCTGTTCTGCCTAATCAATAGAAACAAAGATGCAAAGTCAAGCAAAATGGAGAGACAGAGGAATATCCTCCCAAAAAAGAACAAGGAAAAATCCCCAGGAAAATAACTAAATGAAACAGAGATAAAAAATATGGCTTTACATTTAGAGCATTTAAAGTAAGGATTATAAAGATGCTCATAAGACTGGAGAAAGGAGTGGAAGAACTAAGTGAGACATTCAATAAAGAGATAGAAAATACTAAAAAGAACCGGAGTTTAAAAATACAATAACTGAAATTAAAAACACATTAGAGGTAATCAACAGTAAATTAGAAGATGCAGAAGAACATATCAGTAATCTGGAAGACAGAGTAATGAATAGCACACAAACTGAACAGCAAAAAAAGAAAAAAAAATTTAAAATGATAAGAGATTTCTTGGACAACATCAAGCAAAGAACATTTGCTTTATAGGGGTCCCAGAAGAAGAAGAGAGAAGGAAATGTGTCAAAAACTTATTTGAAGAAATAATAACTGAACCCCCCCCCCAACCTAGGGGAGGAAATAGACATCCAAGACCAAGAATCATAGAGAGTGACAAACAAATTGAACACAACAAGGTCTCCACCACAGAATATAAGAATTAAAATGTCAAAAGTTGTAGATAAAGAGGGAATATTAAAATCATCAAGAAAGAAACAAAAAAGTTACCTACAAGTGAAAACCTATAAGACTATCAGCTAAATTTTTCAGGAGAAACTTTGTAGGCCAGAAGGGAATGCCAGGATATATTCTAAGTGCTGAAAGGAAAAACCTACAATTAATACTCTACAAGATTTCATTTAGGTTTGAAAGAGAGATAAAATTTCCCAGACAAACAAAAGAAAAAAGGAATTTATCACTGCTAATCAAGCCTTATGAGAAATGTTAAAGGGACTTCGTTAAGTGAAAAAGAAATGGCCATAACTAGACATAAGAAAATTATGAATAAAAGATGTAAAATGTTACAACATATATGTAAAACATGGAAAAGTCATAAAATGGGAAGAGAAAAATAAAAAGAAAAAGAATTTGTGTTTTTTTCTTATTTTTAAGGTATATATATGGATTTAAGTGACCATCAGTTTAATATAGACTGCTATTTACTTAAGATGTTGTATATGAACCTCATAGTAATCACAAGCCCCAAACCAATGATAGATAAACAAAAAAAAAAGAAGAAAGAAAAAAAGCCAACCATAACACTATAGATACTCATCAATCACAAAGAAAGAGAGCAAGAGGAGAAAAAAAAAGAACTAGAAAACAACCAGAAAACAAATTTTAAAACAGCATTAATTACAGGCCTAGCAATAACTATTTGAATTGTAAATGACCTAAATATCCCAATCAAAAGACATAAGGTGACCGAATAGATTAAAAAAAGAAAAGACCCATCTATATGCATTCTACAAGACATTCATCTCACACCTAAGGACACATTATGGACTGAAAGTGAAGCAATGGAAAAAACATTCACCATGCAAATGGAAGTAAAAATAAACAAAAAAGCTAGGGTAGCAATACTTATATATCAGACAAAATAGTCATTAAAAGAATGATTGTAGGGGTGCCTGGGTTGCTTAGTCATGTAAGCATCTGACTCTTGATTTCAGCTCAGGTCTTGATCTCACAGTTGTCGGATCAAGCCCTGCATCAGGCTGCATGCTAAGCATGGAGCCTGCTTGGGATTCTCTCTCCCTCTCTCTCTTCCCCTCCCCTACTCACATGCTTGCTCTCTAAAAATAAATAAATAAATAAACACCTTACAAAAATAAGGAAGACTATAACAAGAGACAAAGTAAAGAATTACATAACAATAAATGAATCAATCCAATAAAAGAATATAACAACTGTAAATATCTATGCACCCAATAATGAAGCATCTAAAGACATAAATCAAATATTAACAAAATAAAGAAATATTGATGGTAATATAATAATAGTAGGGGACTTTAAAACTACACTTACATCAATGGATACGAAAACACCAACGGGTCAATGAAGCAAATAATAAATATAAAAAAATATGAAGACAAAGAAAAGTGAAAACACAACTGTCCAAAATCTTTGGGATATAGGAAAAACCATTTTAGGAGAGAAATATATAGTGATACAGGCCTACCTCAAGAAAAAAGAAGAAGCTCAAATTAACAATCTAAACTTATACCTAAAGGAACTAGAAAAAGAACAAAGCCCAAGGTGAGTAGAAGAAAGCAAATAACAAAGATCAGAACAGAAATAAATAATGTAGAGGCTAAAAAGCAATAGAAAAGTCAATAAAATCAAGAGCTGGCTCTATGAACAGATAAACAGAATTGAGAATCCTTTAGCCTGCCTCATCAAGAAAAAAAAAAAGGATTCAAATAAATAAAATCGAAAGGAGAAATAACAGCATCTGAGTAATAAAAAAATAGTAAGAGAATACTATGAAAATTATATACCAACAAACTGAACAACTTATAAATGAAATGGATAAATTCCTAGAAACATAAAATCATCCAAAACTGAGCCAAGAAGAAATAAAAAATCTGAACAAATCAGTTACAAGTAATGAGATCCAATTGGCATAATCAAAATATTACCAAAAAATTGAAATCCAGGATCAAATGAATTCACAGGTAAATTCTACCAAACATTAAAAAAGAGAGTTAATAGCTATGCTCCTCAAAATATTCCAAAAAAAAAAAATAGAAAAGGAAAGAAAGCTTCCAAATACATTCTACAAAGCTAGCATTATCCTGATACCAAAACTAGTCACCACAAGAAAAGAAAGCTACAGGGCAATATATCTCTGATGATCATAGAAGCAAAAATTCTCACTAAAATATTAACAACTGCATACAATAATACATTAAAGAGATCATTAATTATGATAAGGTGGAATGCATTCCTGTGATGCAAAGTTGGTTTAATATTAGCAAATCAACCATCATACACTGCATCACCTTAATGAAAGACAAAAATTATATGATCATCTCAAAAGATGCATAAAAACATTTGACATGATTCAACATCTATTCATGATAAAAACACAACAAAGTGGAATCAGAGGTAACAAACTTCAACATAATAAAGGCCATTATTAAAAACCCACAGCTAACACCCACAGCTAACATCATACTCAATGGTGAAAAACTGAGAGCTTTCTCTCTGATGTCAGCAACAAGATAAGGATGACCACTCTTTATATGTTTATTCAACATAGTACAGGAAGTCCTAATCACAACAATCAGACAAAAAGAAATAAGACGCATCCATATTAGTCACTAGGCATCTATCTACAGTCACTATTTGTAGATGACATGACACTATACATAGAAAATCCTAGACTCCACCAAAAAACTACTGGAGGTAATAAAAAAATTCAGTTACGTGGCAGGATACAAAATTAATACCCAGAAATTGGTAGTGTTTTATACACTAATTATGAAATCACAAGAACAGAAATTAAAAAAAAAAAAACGCCATTGGGATGCCTGGGTATCTCAGTCATTTAAGCGACCAACTCTTTATATCAATTCAGGTCATGATCTCACAATTCATGAGACCGAGACCCATGTTGGGCTCTGCACTGTCAGATTTTCTTGGGATTCTCTCTTTCTACACCTCCCCAACTCTCATTCTCTTCCCCTCTCTCTCTCTCTTTCTCTTTCAATTTCTCTCTCTGTGTCTCTCTCTCTCAAAATAAATACACATAAAAAACACCATTTACAATTGTACCAAAAAGGAAAAAAAAATACCTAGGAATAAACATAACCAAACGGTGAAAGACTCTGAAAGCCATAAACAGTGATGAAAGAAATTTAAGATGACACACACACAAAAAATGGAAATATATTCCATGCTCATGGATTAGAAGAATTAATATTGTTAAAATGTCCATAATACAAAAAGCAATCTACGGATTCAATGCAAGACATATCAAATACCAACAACATTTTTCATTCCTGGAACATCAGAATGTCTCCAATAGCTGAAGCAATCTTGAGAAATAACAAAGCTGGAGGTATCATCATTCCAGATTTCAAGATATACTACAAATCTGTGGTAATCAAAAGAGTAAATATTGGCATAAAAATAGACATATAGATCAATGGAACAGAACAGACACCCCAGAAGTAAAGCCACAATTACATCATCAACTAATGTTTAGCAAAGGAAGAAAGAATAAACAGTGAGGGAAAGACAGTGTTTTCAAAAAATGGTGCTGGGAAAACTGGACAGTTGCATGCAAAATAATGAAACTGGACTGTTTTCTTAACCCATACACAAAAATAAATTCAAAATGGATTGAAGACCTAAGTGTCAGACCTGAAATTATAGAAATTCTAGAAGAGAGCACAGGTAGTCATTTCTCTGACATTAGCTATAGCAACATATATTTTTAAAGATATGTCTCATAAGGCAAGGGAAAAAAAAGTAAAAATAAACTATTAGGACTACAGCAAAATAAAAGGCTAATTTTGCACAGCAAAGGAAACCATCAACAAAACACAAAGAGAACCTGCTGAATGGGAAAAGATATTTGCAAATGATATATCCAATAAATGGTTAATATCCAAAAAAAATATAAGGAATGTATAGAGGCACTTGCGTGGCTCAGTCACTTAAGCGTCTGACTTTGGTTCAGGCATGATCTCATGGTCCATGAGTTCAAGCTCTGTGTCGGGCTCTGTGCTGACAGCTCAGAGCCTGGAGCCTGCTTTAGATTTTGTGTCTCCCTCTCTCTTGCCCCTCCCCCCTCTCAAAAATAAATAAACATTAAAAAATTTTAAAAAAAGAACTTATACAATTCAGCACCAAAAAGCAAACAGTACAATTTTAGAATATGCAGGGAACCTGAATGGATATTTTTCTAAAGAAGGCATACAGATGGCCAACAGACATATGAAAAGATGCTCAACATCACTTATCATCAGAGAAATGCAAATCAAAACCCCAATGAGATATCACCTCACACCTGTTAGAATGGTTAAAATAAAAATAATAATAATAATAAGTGTTGGCAAGGATGTGGAGAAAAAGAAACCCTTGTGTTAGTGGAAATGTAAATTGGTACAGTCACTGCGGAAACCATTATGCAGGTTCCTATTGAAAATAGAATACTGTATGTTCCAATAATTCCACTATTGGGTATTTACCCAAGAAAACAAAATCTCCAACTCAAAAAGATATATGCACCCTTATATTTATTTACAATAGCTGAGACCTAGAAACAACTTAAATGTCCATGAATGGATAAGTGGACAATGAAAATGTGGTATATATGTATACACACACACACACACACACACACACACACGATAGAATTTTATAGATCCATAAAGAATAAGATCATGCCATTTGCAACAACATGGATGGACCTAGATGTTATTATGCTAATTGAAATAAGTCATACTGAGAAAAAAAACATGATTCCACTGATAAATGGAACATTAAAAGTTAATAAACACACAAAAATCAGACTCAGATCTATAAATATGGGGAACAAACTGATGGTTGCCAGAAGGGAGGGGGCTCAGGTGTTAGACAAAATAGGTGAAGGAGAGAGGGAGATACAGGCCTCCAGTTATAGATGAATAAGTCGTGGGAATAAATGGCATAGCATAGAGAATATGTCAATGTTGTAATAGCATTATATGGGGACAGATAATAACTACACCTATGGTGAACATAACATAAAGTATAGAAATGTTGAGTCACTATATTGCACACATGAAATGAATATAACATACTCAAAAGCTAGTATATGGGAGATTTTTAAAGTGTTTTTTCCCCTGAGGTATGTCATTACTGGGTTTTCATTCTCAAGTTTTTCACTTTTTCTATTTTTTACCCCAATTTTTATCCTTGCCCTATGTGGCAAAGGCTAATGCACTTACTTTTAAATGTTTCAACAACTACTCCCCAGGGTAGTTACTTCAGCTATTGCTAGGTACTGAGCTGGGAGAAATAAAGGAAAGCCCTTGGAGCTGATCCTTGAAGAAATTACCAGATATAGCAAAACAAATAATTACCGTTCTTGGAGTATATGGTTCATTTTTCTTCTCCATCCCGAAGAACCTATACCAGGATGTAGGCAGAGTTCTTTAAAGCTAACACCAAACTGGTGAATGCAGGCTCAGGTTAAGTTGGGTAAAAATATCACAAAATTCTTTTAATGAGATTAAAGTGGTTTTTTTTTCATTGATTAAGGGTTTTTTAGGTTGTTGTAAACTTTTGATTCATTTCCAGAGTTCTAAGGGTCATTATGACAGTTTATGACAATTTACTTGCTGTTTTTGTGGAACAATGAGTATCAGAGTCTCCTATTCTCCCATGTTTGCTGAGGTCACTGGAAATCGACTTTTAAATGAGACATGAATTACCTTAATAGGCCTAGAGACCTATATGTAATAATAGTACCATATCAACAGGATGAAATTTGGTAATAATCACAGTTGTAAATTTTTATCTGCACTTTATCATGACATTAATTAAATTAAATTTTGTTAATATAGTTAACACCCCAGAGTTTAACTTATTCTACATTTGTATATTAAGGTAATTGTTAGAATACTTTTTATAATGATTAGATTTAAAACAAAACAAAACAAAACATAATTTTCATGTCAAAAATTATCTCCTTGAAACATTTATTTCAAGGTGCCCAATTTAGATTTGTTAATATGCATGATTGCAACATTTTCAATATGTAATGAAAATGTAAAAGTATTAATTTCTATAAACAGCTCATGTCTAACATTCAAGTTAACATGGATAATTATAAAAAATATGCAGAAATTCAAACAAAAGTAGTACATTTACTTTGAGCGCCTATATTCAACACAAATATGATTGGGTGGAGAAGGGAATGCTTGAAATATCTGATCCAATTGCTTTGTTTTCTGTGTAACAGTGTCACAAATAGTGTGTTTACAAATCTAGTATCTCAGTGACACATAATTTTCCTTATTACTTTATTTTTCCAAAGACATAAACGTAGCCACTTCCTCTAAAATTTAACAATAGCAATTATATGAATTCCATTCTTTATACTTTACTGAACCTAAAAAAATATTAGATTCTTTTACATCATTTTCAGAACTAATTTACCATAAATATTCTAATTTACCAAAAAATATAGTAATGTATTTCTTTTGATCTCATACTTTTCTGCTCTTTTGGTTAATAAAACGCCCACATTTGCATTTGTATAAGTCAGTTATTGCATCTCCCTCAGTTTCTGGACAGTAAAATGTATGCAAAGGAACTTGGAAGAAACAAACCCCATCTTCATGTTTATTAATGTTTTCTTATTCTGAGTAACATTACTTTCTTTTTAGAAGCTACATTTAACTAGTATTCAGATGTTGACTAAAATGTTTGGAGGTTTGTAACACAGGTAGAGAAATGAACTTGCTGAGATTTGTCCCATATTGGTTAAAAGCACAGACTTTTAAATTAACCAGATCTGGATTATAATCCCAGTTTCACAACTAAGCTGTGTGAACAGAGACAAATTAAATAACTTTCTTGTCTTAATTTTCTCAAGTGTAAAATGAAATTATCAGTGTAAACATCAACAGATGACGGGAGAATTACATAAATTAGCTCTAAGAAATTTGTATTATGCTGTTAAATGTTTTAATCTGAGGATACAACAGGGAGAAATAACAGAAAAAAAAACTTTGAAGCCAAACTGTTAAAGATATCTCAAATTTTCAAATATTCAAATATTTTATAAGGGCTTCTTAGTTTGGTTATACATGAGTAAATTGTGCTTGGCACATAATTGCTGTTACACAAATGTTGGTTCCTTCCTTCCACTCTTCCATTTGTGGAAGTATTTTTTTAATGGTAGATTTAGATTTTTTGTTATATCAGAGTAACAATTAAATGAGACTATATATGGAGCCTTACATATAGTAGACGTTCAACACCATTTTTGATAATGATAAACATGATAACATCAATGATAGACAAAGATACCAAGCAATTAGGCTTTGCGAAACAATGGAGGGAAAATCTAGTAAATGATTGCCTTAAAGAAAAAAGCCAAATACCTAGGAGATACAATTTAATGGCTCACAAAATTTGAAGACTGATAACAGAAAGCAAAATTGAACTGAACTACATATTCCATAGCAAATAACTTCAACCATTTTTCTTCTACAGCACAGAAATTCCATTTACATGATTTCCACACTTTCATTGGCCATACATAAGCTTATACTTGATTCTTCTTATTTTACTTTCCCAAATTCTAACATTTTCTTACATCAGACAAAATGTTAGATTGTGAATGAGAGAGGGAAAATTGAAAATAAACTTGAATTGAGTCTATTTTGTTTGAGTAAAGAAGTATACTCTGCTTCTAGCAATGGAATTCTTCCAGTTTGGGTTCAACACTCTTAATGATAACTAAAAAAGATAAAGAGAACATTGAAAAATAATTCATGTGAAATAACTAGTATCTGGACATTTCAATGAGTTATTGCTCAACCTAGATGTGGAAGAGAAGGAAAGCCCACAGATACAAACTAAGCACTTGGGGCAACTTTTTCCTAGAAGTATCTACTGATTCTGAAAGTTCAACTGAGACACTAAGTTGATCAGTACTTTCAACATATACTAACACTGGGGTGTTTCAGTATTTATTATCAGAGCCTTCAAATGAGTAAGCACCTTAACCAGGAAATCTGAGAGACTTTTTTTTAAAAAAGGAATGAATAACTAGAAATAGACTAATGTTCACAGAAACTGAACTTAATCCATGAATCATATCAATCCTGATTGGGTTAAATTGATAAGGGATTGCTAGTTTTTTTAGCTAATTCCTTGTCTGAAATATAAATAAATATAAAATTCTTCTAAGAAGACATATGTTTATTAATATCATTGAGAGCCTCCAGTTATATCTTCAATTTTTGACATATGCTATTTAAAATCCAATAAGAAATTGACAGGCACATAAATGGTTACATCATGTGATCAAAAACTATGAGAAATACTAGAAAATAGTAACAAATTCATGGGTTGTTAAAATAATGAAATTTTTGTATATGGAATCAAAATAACTTTGAATAATAAGACAATCAACTAGAATACAAGATTGAGAATTTTCACATAGAACTGAAAACTACAAATATAAACTAAATCAATAGTATACACACAAAGTAAAAAAAAAAAAAACTTAAATAAAAGATGCAATGGATAGGATTAAAAGCAGATTAGACACTGGTGAGAAGATAGTTAACTAAAAATTAGATTCAAAGAAAATATTCAGACATAAACCTGGAAAGAAAAAAAAGGAAGGAAAATGCAAAATTGCATAAAATGCAAAAAAAACCCCTGCATTTTGTTGTATGATGATTGAAGTCCATCCTAGATGGAAAGAGAAAGAATAAGGCAGAAATAACACAGATAAGAGAAGCCTGAAGAAACATGATGATTAAATAAAAAGTGGTTCTCTAGATGAGATAGCGGAACAGAAAGGGGACAGAGATATGAATTAAATTTTTACAGGTTTTGTCAGAGTCTTTGGCATTACCTACTACATTTGGAGATATGCATACCCCATGATTCAGCAATTCCACTTCTACAGGTATACCTGACAAAAAGGACTTCACATTTTGTCAAAAAAAAGTCAAGAAAGTTTAAAACAACATTAATAATAATAGCTCCAAATGGGAAACAAATGTTTATCAGTAATATAATGGATACATAAATGTCCATATCACCATAGTGTATAATATTAGTAAAGAAATTTATGTAGTAGTAGCACACATGACAGCAAAGTAAATAAACTTCAAAATCATTATACTGAGTGAAAAATGCCATTATATTGAGTAGAAGAATACAAACTCTATGTATATATAAAGTACAAAATCACACAAAAACCTATTTTATTAGTAGTCAGAAAAATGGTTCCCTTTGAGATATAAGGTGGGTGAGCATTTAGAAAGAGACCTAAAGAAGACTTCTAGAATACTGGAATTATTGTTTCTTTAATTTGGTTTCTTTAACCATGGATACAAGGTTTTACATGGGGGTTCCGTAATGCTGAGCATTTGAGATTTTTGTGCTTTTCTGAAAATCTTACTTAAATAAAAAAAATTGTTTAATCCAAAGCATTGGAAAAATATTTTTTTACACAATATGACATTTTATCCATCATTAAAAGCAAATTACTTATGACAAAACATGTAGGCAAACATCCTTTTGCTTGGTAGTCAGCTTACATTAAACACTCTGCCTTATTCTGTCTTTCAGGTCTGAGTGGGTAGATGCAGGTATATACAGATGAGTCAATTTTAATTTCTGTACTTAACAATGGAGTATCACTTATAAGTCAACTATCAGCTAACATTATTACCCACATGGTTGTGCTAATGCTTTTGACAATGTTTATATGTGAAGTGATTTATCCATGATGAGAAATTGTACCAGCTTCATGTTTCACTTGGGAAGTAGGGAATAAAAGGTAAAATAAAACAAAATGTTGGCTTAGTATAAATAGATTTAGTAGGAAAAGTCATTCTATTTTGAGTCCCCCAAAGTAAATAACCAGTATAAAAAATAATAAATCAGATGAAAAACTGTTAAAAATTTGCTATGAACTGCATGTTTTCTATTAGTGCCATTTCTTTGGTTGAACTGTCTATAGGTAGGCATACTTGTCTCTGCATTAAACTGAAGATAGTAAAATATTTTATATTTTTATTTACTAATTTTCTTAAATAAAATGGATATGTATATAATTTTAGCCAGTTTCATTTTGCATGTTAAAATAAATAACAGTGTCAAGGGAGAGAGGTAAGATGGTGGATCAGTAGGAGGACCTGGATTTTCCTCATCCCTCAAACACAAATATATTCAGGTCAGATCACGTGGAACACCCAGGAAATAGATTTACAGAGTGGCAGAAGGATCTCCACAGTTGGATGGAGACAGTTGCAGAATCGAGGTGCATGCATGTGAGTTGGGCGAGGTAAAATGGTGGAGCTATGAAGGAGAGGGAATCCTTTCTGTGGAGAGACAAAAGGAAGAGAAATAGAGAGTGGTTGTGAATGTGCAGAATTAAGTTAGCACAAGAGGAAAACCTCTCTGGATCAAGGACAGAAGAGCAGGAAGTACTGAGTGTTCCAGTTTGTTTTTGCAAATGGCCTTTGGAGCTGAAACTCCAAGGTTTTGGAAGTGTGCAACTTTCTCCAGAGCACCTTGGCACATGCTCCTGGGGAGGAGGGATCTGGCCCCAGAGTGCATAGCATGATTTAGCAATCTCTGGGGTGCACTGGGAAAGAAGCGTTCCCTTCCTGGAATACTTTGGGAAGAGAGTTTATTGACTACCCAAGGACAAAAAACCCTGAAGGTGTCAGTCAAAGGCCTTTTATCAGCAGAGTGGAGAGACTCTACTCTGGAGGAGAGATGTGGATTTGCATATTGTCGGGTCCTTCAAGACTTCAGATTTTGAATCCTAGTAGAGTGCCAAAGAAAATGCACAGGAAAATTGTGGCACAGGACAAGCTGACCACCCCCACTATTCTGTGAGGGCTGCCTGAACAGTGTGGGTTGAGATCCCTGGTCCAGAGAAGAGAGATTAGGATGAAGCCACATTTCCCCCAAACACCAACATGGTGGGACTTCAGAGAGCAGCATGGCAGCCCCCAGTGGAAGCAGGACACACTTACACCAAACCCTGCCTCTCCATGCCTGGCAACTGCTTATTTACTGGGGCAAGACTGACTGACCCAATGGAGCCAGCCTGTTCTCCAGACCAGCACAGATATGAACAAGATTTTAGAACAACAGTCATAAAATAATAGCTAAACTTGGAAAAAAAAAACATAGAAGACACCAGAGAAATCCTTGCTGTAGAGATCAAAGACATAAGAAATGGTCACAATTAATTAAAAAGTAATATAACTAAGACGCAAAATAAACTAGATACAGTGAGAATGGAAGAAGCAGAGGACATAATAGGTGAAATAAAAGATAAAAGTGTGGAAAATAATGAAGTGGGAAAAAGGGAAAGGAAATTTCTAGATCATGAGGGGAGACTTAGCAAACTAAGTGATTCCATGAAATGAAGCAATATACATATCATAGGAGTCCCAGAATAAGAAGTCTGAGAAAGGAGGGAAGAAAGTTTATTTGAACAAATTATAGCTGAGAACTTCCCTAATCAGGGGAAGGAAACAGGCATCCAATAATGGAGTACTCCCTTCAAAATCAACAAAAACAAGTTAAGTTAACATCATGGCATATCATAGTGAAGCTTGCAAAATACAAAAACAAAGAGATTATTCTTAAATGAGCTAGGGACAAAAGGTCTTAAACTGATAAGAGTAGACACAATAGGTTAGCAGCAGACCTGACCACTGAAACTTGGCAGGCAGAAGGCAGTGGCAGGAAATATTCAATGTGCTTAATAAGAAAAAATATGCAGCCAAGAATTATTTATCCAGTGAAGCTGACATTCAGAATAAAAGGAGAGATAAAGACTTTCCCAGACAAACAAAAGCTAAAGGAGTTCAAGCCCACTAAACAAGCTATGCAAGAAATTATAAGAGGGACACTCTGAATGGAAAACAAAGACTACAAATGACCAGAGAACATCACCAGAAACATGAAATCTACAGATATCACAATGCACTAAATACATATGTTTCAATAATCACTGTATAAATGGAATAAATACCACAATCAAAAGACATAGCGTATCAGAATGGATAAAAAAATAATATCCATTATTATGCTGCCTACAAGAGACTCATTTTAGACTTTAGGATACCTGCAGATTGAATGTAAGGGGATGGAGAACCATCTATCATGTTAATGCAGGTTGAAGGAAAATTGGAGTAGCCATGCATGCTACAAATTAGATCTTAAATTAGATCTACAAATTAGATCTTAAAACAAAGATTGTAACAAGAGAAGAAGGGCATTATATCATAAGTAAGGGTTTAAAATTTTAAATATTTATGTCCCAAACTTGAAACACCCAAATGTATAAATCAAGTAATAACAAACATAAAGAAACTCATTAATAATAATATCATAATAGTAGGAAACTTTAATACCTGATTACAGCAATGGATCATCTAAGCAGAAAATCAAGAAGGAAACAATGGTTTTGAATGACACATTGGACCGGATAGACTTAACAGATATAATCAGGACATTTCATCGTAAAGCGGCAGAATACACACATTCTTCTAGAGTTCACCTGGAATATACTGGGACACAAATCAGCCTTTGATAGATACAAAGGGATCAAGATCATACCGTGCATATTTTCAGATCACTGTGCTATGAAATTTGAAATCAACCACAATAAAAAATTGGGAAAGCCCTCAAATACATGGAAGTTAAAGGACACCTTAGTAAAGAATGAATGGGTTAACCACAAAAGTAAAGAAGAAATTAATAAAATACATGGAAGCAAGTGAAAATGAAAACAGCACAGTCCAAACCCTTTGGGATGCAGTGAAGGCAGTCCAAGAAGAAAATTCATTGCAATTCAGGCCTATCTCAAGAAGTGAGAAATATCCCAAATACACAACCTAACCTTATACCTTAAGGGGCTAGAAAAGGAGAAGCAAATAAACCCAAAGCAGCACAGGAGGGAAATAATAAAGATGAGAGAAGAAATAAATGATATATAATAAAAAAAAAAAAAACAGAACAGATCAGTGAAACTAAAAGCTGTTTTTGAGAGAATAAACAAAATTGATAAAACCCTAGCCAGACTTCTCAAAAATAAAAGAGAGAGGACCCAAACAGATACAACACAAATGAAAGAGGAGAAATCACAACCAATACCACAGAAATACAAACAATTATGAGACTACTATGAAAAATTATATGTCAACAATCGGGGAAATCTGGAAGAAATGGAAAATTCCTAGACACTCACACACAACCAAAACTCAAACAAGAGGAAATAGAAAATTTGAACAGGCCCAGAACCATCAAAAAAATTGAATCATTATCAAAAACTTCCCAACAAATAAGAGTCCTGGTCCAGTTGGCTTCCCCAGGGGAATTCTACCAGACATTTAAAGAAGAGTTAGTACCTATTCTTCTCTAACTGTTCCACAAAAAATAATAGAAATGAAAGGAAAGCTTTCAGACTCATTCTATGAAGCCAGCATTACCCTGAATACAAAAACAAAGAACCCACTAAAAAGGAGAAGTACAGGCCAACATCCCTGATGAGCCTGGATGCAAAAATTCTCAACAAGATGCTAGCAAATCATATTAAACCGTACATCAAAAGAAGTATTCACCATGATCAAGTGGGGTTTATTCCTGGGCTGTAAGGCTGGTTCAATATTTGCAAATCAGTCAATGTGATATATGACATCAATAAAAAAAGGATAAGAACCACATGATCCTTTCAATAGATGCAGAAAAAGGATATTTTCTTGATAAAAAAAAAACCCTCAAGGAAGAAGGAAGTAGGGGACAGAAAGACATTACATTAACATCATAAAAGCCATATATGAAAGGCCCACAGCTAATATCATCCTTAATGGGGAAAAAACTGAGATCTCCCCCCCCCCTTAGATTAGGAACACGTGAGATCCACTCTCACCACTTTTGTTCCACATAGTACTGGAATTCCTAGCCTCGCAATCAGACAACAGAAAAGAAATAAAATTCATCCAAATTATCAAGTAAGAAGTCAAAATTTCACTCTTCACAGATGACATGATATTCTACATGGAAAACCCAAAAGACTCCACCAAGAAACTGATAGAGCTGATAACTGATTTCAGCACATTTGCATGATATAAAAATCAATGTACAGAAATTGGTTGCATTTTTATACACCAATAATGAAGCAGCAGAAAGATATATTAAGGAATCGGTCCCATTTACAATTTACAAAAAAACATAAGATACCTAGGAATAAACCTAACAGAAGACTTAATATGTGTATGTTGAAAACTATAGAAAGCTTATGAAAGAAATTGAGGATGGCACAAAGAATTGGAAAAACATTCTACGCACATGGATTGGAAGAACAAATATTGTTAAAATGAGGATACTACCTAAAGCAATCTACACATTCAGTGCAATCCCTATCAAAATAACACCAGCATTCTTCAGAGTTAGAACAAAAAAAATCCTAAAATTTGTATGGAACCAGAAAAGAAGCTGAATAGCTAAAGTAATGTTGAAAAAGAAAACTAAAGCTGGAGGCATCACAATTCCAGACTTTAAGATGTATTTAAAAGCTGTAATCATCAAGACAGTATGGTATTGGCACAAACACAGACACATAGATCAGTGGAATAGAATAGAGAACCCAGAAACGGACCCACAAATGTATGATCAACTAATTTTTTTTTACAAACAGGAAAGAGTATCAATGGAAAAAAGACTGTTCAGCAAATGGCTCTGGGAAAACTGGACAGCGACTTTCAGAAGAATGAAACTGGACCACTTTCTTACACTATACAAAAAAATTAATTCAAAATGGATGAAAGACCTAAATGGAATACCAAAAAACATCAAAATCCTACAGGAGAAAACAGGAAGCAACCTCTTTGACTTCGGCCCGAGCAACTTCTTACTTGACACATCTCTGGAGGTAAGGGAAATGAAAGCAAAAAGGAACTATTGGGACCTCACCAAGGTAAAGTTTCTGCACAGAGAAGGAAGCAATCAACCAAACTAAAAGACAATCAACAGAATGGGAGATGACATTTTCAAATGACATATTGGATAAAGGATTAGTATCCAAAACCTATAAAGAATTCACCAAACTCAACACTCAAAAATCAAATAGTCCAGTGAATAAATAGGCAGAAGACATGAATAGACACTTTTCCAAGGAAGACATCCAGATGGCTAACAGACAAATGAAAAAATGATGGACATCACTCATCAGGGAAATACAAATGAAAACCACAATAACATACTATCTCATCCCTGTCAGAATGGCTAAAATTAACAACTCAGGAAATGATAGATGTTGGAAAAGAAGTGGAGAAAGGTGAACACTTTTTGCACTATTGGTGGGAATGCAAAGTGGTCTAGCCACTCTGGACAACATTATGGAGCTTCCTCAAAATACTAAAAATAGAACTACCCTACAACCCAGCAATTCCACTACTAGGTATTTATCCAAAGCATACACAAATGCAGATTCAAAGGGGCACATGCTCCCCAATGTTTATAGCAGCACTAAAAACAGCCAAACTATGGAAGAATAATGAAATGATGAATAATAATAAAATGTTGCCATTTGTAACAACGTGGATGGAACTAGAGTGCTAAGTGAAATTAGAGAAGACAGATTCATATGATTTCACTTATGTTTGGAAGTTGGGAAACACAACAGATGAGAATAGGGAAAAGGAAGGAAAATAAGACAAAACAGAGAGGAAAGCAAACCATAATAGAGTCTTAAATACAGAGAACAAACTGTGGGTTTCTGGAGAGGAGATGGTTTGGGGAATGGGTTAAATGAGTGATGGGCATTAAGGAGGACACTTTTTGGGATGAACACTGGGTGTCATATGTAAGAGATGAATCTCTGGCTTCTACTCCTAAAACCAAGACTACACTCTATGTTAACTAACTTGAATTTATTTATTATTTTTTAAAAAATAATGTTTATTTATTTTTGAGAGAGAGACAGAGTGTGAGTAAGGGAGGAGCAGGGAGAGAGGGAGACACAGAATCCAAAGCAGGGTGGAGGCTTTGAGCTGTCAGCACAGAGCCCAACGTGGGGCTCGAACTCACGAACCATGAGATCATGACCTGAGCCGAAGTCGGATGCTTAACCAACTAAGCCACCCAGGCACACCTAACTTGAATTTAAATATAAAAAAAGAAAGAAAGAAACAGTGTCAAGGAATGAACTTCATAACATCTTGTTTAGGAATGTGTCCTGGAACCATGCTCAACATTTAATTTCTCATTAAGTCAGTGGGTCACAATAAATTCCAGATTATAGATTGATCATTTACAACTAATGATTTGTAAAGCAGGAAGCCCAGCTTAAATAGCAATCTAGCCACTATGGAGATTTAAATCATAATTTATAACCCATTATTTATTACGGAGATGGTAAACATTTCAGTAAAATAAAGACAATTCTCATATGTTTTAAGTATAAATCTTATCTCCATTCAACGGCAAAATAATTGAGTAAAGAATACCATCCACTAGTAATTCCAAATTTTCACTTATTTAATGATATTTTTAGTACTTACCAAACATCATATATTTGTAAAATTTAAGAAATGAAGGTATATTCCACACTAAATTGTAAAAAAAAGAAAACTCAGAAATCCTATTACTTTGAGCTTAACTACTTCAAATTCATGATCATTTATTTTAAGAATTTTATTTATAAAAAATATTTTAACTGTGTGTGAATAATCTCTCAAAAAGTATTCATCTTTGTATCCACCATTCTTTTTTTCACTTATTTATTTAACAAATATTTATCTGCTGTCTATTACATGTCATGTACTCTGCAATGTGTTGAGTGCATAGAAATTAATAAAATGTAGCCCATTCTCCTTAGTCACTCAGAGTAAGGAAAAACATAGATGCAATCAATCGCAACACTGTGAAAAAAGTAGAAGTAAAGTATGTTTCATGAGGAGTGGCAACTATTTTGCTTTTGGTTGGGGTGAAGTGTATTAAATATTCCATGAACAAGTGATGCTTGGGTTTAAAAAATAAAAAAGTAGGAGTTTTCTTTAGTGGAGAAAAGTGATGAGAACCTCAAGTCTGAAGCATCCAATTTAAATATAGGATGGTGTCATAGACTCTAAGTATAAAGTTCTCTTTAGGCCAGCAAAAGAGTGGACACAGGATTAAAGTGAGAGATGGCTAATGTCCTGGAAAAGACAAGAGCCCCAAATAGGGGTCCTCGCCTCCTTTTTATTCTGTTCAGAAGGCTTAAAAACATGAGCATTCACAAAGAGACAAACTGTGAACATAAACTTGAGGACATGAGGGGAAAAAAGGGGGTTTTGAAGATATACAGTGCTTGAGGTTTGGGTCAATATAAAACAAAATCCGGGCACTGGGCAGATGGGTAGATGGTTGTTAACAGAAAACAGGAGGCATTGTGCCTGTTTATCTTTGCTAGCCTAGGGGATGAGACAAGTAGGGGTAAGAACCTCAGGGTTAACAAGACACCTTTTCTTTTGTTAACCATCTCCGCTGGAGGCTGCTTTGTCTGCAGCACAGAGGTCCATAGTCCAATTCACCAATTTACCTAATGTGGCCCCATTCTCCTATGAAAGCAGCTTCTGCTATAATATTAAACTTTGGGTGCTTTCAGCCTGAATATCTAATCTTGTTATTCCTATGTGTTGGGCACCTTTGTGCCATTTCTATTTCAAGCCCTTGCCTGTCTCTCTCTATTTTGGGGGGCTCTGCACCTTGTCCCTATTTTGGGTGCCTTGGCACCTCCCTATTCCTGGAATCTTTGTGCCTCCCTATTCTCAAGGTGTCTTTGCACCCCCCTATTCTTGGGGTGCCAATCTGGTTTACCCAAACTGAGGTGTGAGTGTTTTATGGCTTTGTATTTCTTTATGCATTGTTAACCCATTGGTGTAAGCACAGGGGATTCCTAAGCTTATCCCCTACAGGATGGTGTGTTATTGGAAAAGATATGTTGTTTAAAAAAGAAAGCATTTGAGTCAGTAATGAATGATGAGATTGTGAATCTAGATAGTGGTCAGATTAAGAACAGTGTCATTTATCACAATAAAAATTTGAATCTGAATTCGTAAGTATTGGGGTAAAATTAAAGACTTTTAAGAGAAAAATTGTTTTCCACTATGGAATCTAGACTAGAGCCAGAAGAAATGAGAGGTATTACATAAAGACTTGCAATAATTCACACAAAAATAATGAGGGTCCGAACTCAGGCAGTAAGTGCCTAATACATGTGCAAAAAATATTGCAGATATAGGCCCTCTGGAACTTCTCCCCTTACTGGATCTCTACTTTGAGCAAACAAACCTTCCCTGAGCTGCAGAATGTACAAAATGTACACTTTACAAATCATGGATCTATCCTTTACTAACTGTGTGATATTGGACATGTCAACTTCTTCATTTTTTCCAAAGCTGGAATATGGAGATTATTTATATTTATTTATATTTATACTTACATATAATGTACATATTCCAGCTTTGGAAAAGGCACAGAGTTTACATATATATGTCTTCCTACACACACACACACACACACACACACACACACACACACACATAGACACACACACAAGTATGGATATATAGACAGGGCGATTGCCACAATAAAATGAGATAATACAGGTAACTGTGCATTAAAATTTAATTATTACTCCATGTTAGAAAGACGTGAATCCTAAGAGATGCATGACTTTGGTACTTAAACAAAAACTATAGTATTGGCATAATCAATATCCACATTATTATTAAAATTCAAAGAATAATATCAGCAGTATACTTCCAAAGAGTAACATTTTTGACAAAATGCAACAGTTATGTTATACTTCTAATTGTAAATATTTATATTGAATAATAATATCTCTGGTTTACATCTCCTTGTCAACACAATACTTACCTATTGTTTAAAATATGCTTATTGAAGCATCAAATATCTGTATAATTTTTCTTTTGGATTATTGTTCTAATTTTATTAGGAAAAGAAATTTCCATAGTATCTAGCTATCCTACTCCCACTCCCATTTGTAAAGGCTTCATGACAATATTTTACATTAAATATGTTCAAATTATATATTCAAACTCTAATTGCACTTTGTCTTTTGGACATATATTTCAGTCCAGCTTTCTCTTCCTCTATTGCATTACATTTCATTACTTCTATTACCTTCTGGTTCCATCATTCACTATTTGTGTGGTGTTTGGTGAGTTACTTAATCTCTTTGAAACTCAGACTCTTAGTTTCCTAGAGAAAGCATATTAATAGTATCTAACTCACAAATATGTGATGGAAAATAAGTGTAATAATTTTTGAAAAGTGGTAGCATAATATCTTGCACAGATATTATTTCATGATTCTTTCTAGTATTAGCCCCACATTACTGGTCAATAATATCAGTCAGAAACAAGCATCACTTGGTGAGCATTTAGTGAGAGATTGTTGCCATATTTCAGGAAGGAACTTTTGTCTGAATGAAAGGGAGAGAAGTGTGAGAAGTGATAGTTGAAATTTCCCTGACAGTCTATTCTTAGGAGTAATTAGAGATGACTGAGGAAACAGAACTGGATCCCTCTCTTCTAGGTACTTTTGTCACAGAGAGAGAAAGAGAGTAGAACCTTCTGAAAGATGACCATGTGATAGATGGAGACCAATGAAAGTGTGTCACTGAATGGTTTAGATTTTAAAAAAAGTAAAGTAACTTAATGTAGTAGGTTACATCTGGCTCTGCCATTTACTAATTTTGAGATCTTGGACAAGGTACTTAATCTCTGTAAACCTGTATCCTTATATTTAAAAAGTGAATAGGAATACCATATACCTCAATGGTTATTAAAACCATGAATAATGTATTTGATGTGCAATGACTTTCATATATCAATTATTCAACAAAATACCAATAATATAACTTTTACCATTTCAACCAATCTATTCATTAAAGAAATCAACACCCTATTAACACACATTTTTTACTCATTAATCAAAATCTATGGCCTCGTCTGTTTCTAATGAATCCCTAAGGCATATTGGATATTTGAACATTTAAGAAATTGCATTTATCTAAGAAATTTAAATACATAACATCAATAATGTAACTTTAAATTATGTTTTTGTTAAAATATATTTTGTCAAAGGACACCAATCATCAATCTTTTAGTTTCTTTTGAATTACATAATAGAAAAATAATCTATATTTATATAAATAGGTTATGAAATTCTGACTTTTTAATTATCCTCTAATATGCCTCACATTGGTAGTCACGTTTGCCATGTTTGTTCACTGCTCTATATCTAGAAATTGCAGCAGTGCCTAGCACAGAGTAGGTTCTTAAGAAACACTCATCAAATGAACTCATTCAGACTGACCTCTCCCTAATTCATACAATTTCAAAATACAAATATAAAACTATTATGAGAAAACTGATAAATTCCTAGCAAAATAATTGAAGTTACTAGAAATATATGTATATAAAAAAATCAAAAATATATCTTAGACGGCTGTTGATCCATGTTTCTAAGCCCAGTTTCATTGTGGGAATGGGTTTTCCCATACCTCCAACAGGTGATTCACCAACACCAGCTTGGTGTCCTACAATTTAACTTAATTCTGACACTATCTACATAAAGATAGCATAAGATACACAAGTTAAGGTTTCACTCCTATAAGATTTCCCTCCCCACTTCAGATACCAATCCGAAGCCCAGGTTGTCATTTTTGCTTCTGACCAAGTGGCTATAGATTGAAGTTTCCAATGACCAATTCCTTGGATTTCTGGTACCAGTCACAAGTCCAGGTTGTTACCTGTCACTTCTGACTGACTAGCTATAAATCAGAGGTTCCCATGACCTCATCCTCAGGTTTGATAAATTTGCTAAAGCAGCTCACAGAACTCAGACAAACATGTTACTTATTAGATCACTGGTTTATTATAAGAGGATATAACTCTGGAACAACCAAATGGAAGAGGTGCATAGGGCATGGTATGGGGAAAGGGCATGGAGCTTTCCTGCCCTCTCTGGGTGTGTCATTCTCTCAGCAATTCCACATGTTCATCAACCTGGAAGTTCTCTTAACCTCATTCTTTTGAGTTTACTTGGATGTCCCATTACATAGTCGTGGTTGATTAAATCATTGACTCTTGGCTCTCAGTTCAAACTCCAGCCCCTCTCTCCTCCAAGGAGTCTGGAGACGAGACTAAAAGTTCCAACCACCTAATCATATGGTTGGTTCCCCTGGCAAACAGCCCCCAGCATTAGGTACAATGCAAAAGGCATCTCATTAACATAAAAACACAGTAGCAGCTCTCTTCACTTAGGTAGTTCCAAGAGTTTTAGAAGCTCTGTTCCAGAAACTGGGATGAAGACTAAATATATATTTCTTATTATGAATCATAATATCACAACTCAATATTTCATTCATTTTTAAAACATGCTGCAAACTTTGAGCGTGTCTTTATGATTTCAGATATATAAAAACCATTAAAGAGAAAGCAGGTAAATCACTGTGACCTTAATTCACAAAACTGAGTGACTAAGAAACTCAGCAAAATTTCTACACAATTATAATTTATCCCCAGAGTGATCCTACAGTGAAACTTCCATTATTTTGAGTGAAAGCTGGCACTTACCATAATAGGTTTCTTAGACCACACCCCATAGGCTCTTACTATTTACTTCCCATCCTCTCATTTATCTGATCTATCCTTTTTTTTTTTTTAATTTTTTTTTCAACGTTTATTTATTTTGGGGACAGAGAGAGACAGAGCATGAACGGGGGAGGGGCAGAGAGAGAGGGAGACACAGAATCGGAAACAGGCTCCAGGCTCTGAGCCATCAGCCCAGAGCCTGACGCGGGGCTCGAACTCACGGACCGTGAGTCGTCACCTGGCTGAAGTCGGATGCTCAACCGACTGCGCCACCCAGGCGCCCCATCCCAGCACCATTTTTAAAAGAGACCATCTTTTTTCCATTGCATATTATTTCCTGCTTTGTTGAAGATACAGTTGTGGGTCAATTACTGGGTTTTCTATTCTGTCCCATTGTATTTGTGCATATGTATTTGTGCCAGTACCATACTGCCTTGATGACTACAGCTTTGTAGTATAACTTGAAGTCCAGAATTGTGATCCTTCAGCTTTGCTTTGCTTTTTCAAGATTGCTTTGACTCTTCAGGGTCTTTTGTGGTTCCATACACGTTAGGATTATTTGTTCTAACTCTGTGGGAAAATGCTGGTGGTATTTTTGATAGGGATTACATTAAATGTGTAGATTCCTTTGGGTTATATAGACATTTTAACAATTTAGTTTTTCTAATCCATGAGCATGGAATGTCTTTCCATTTCTCTGTGTTATCGTCAATTTCTTTCAACAGTGATTTTTAGTGTTATGAGTACAGATCCTTTACGTTTATCATAAAGTTTATCCCTAGGTATCTTATGGGTTTGGTGCAATTATAAATGGGATTGATTTGTTGATTTCTCTTTCTGCTGCTTCATTATTGGTGTATAGAAACGCAAAACATCTGTACATTGATTTTGTATCCTATGACTTTACTGAACTCATTTATCAATTTTAGCCATTTTTAGTAGAGTTTTTTGGGTTAGGGTCTCTCTGATGTCTTCCATGCTTTTCTCAAGCCCAGTGAATATTCTTATGATTATTGCTTTAAATTCTCCATCAGGCGCATTACATATATCTGTTTTAATTAGATCTCTAGGCATGACCTTTCCTTCTTCTTTTTGGGGGGATAAATGATTTCATCTTGGTGTTTTGTCTAAGTCCCTGTCTTCGTCTCTGTGTTAGAAAAGCATTTATGCTTCCTGTTCCTGAGAGTAATGTCTTTATGAGGAAGAGGTCATATAGTGTTCAGGGCCTGGTGCTTCAGGGCATATCTCTGTTGTGTGCTACATGCACTCTGCTGCTATGTTTTGGCTGCTCTTTCCTTTCAGGTCAGTGGTCTGCCGAGACTCTCATTGCCTGCAGTGGGGAGTGTTGGAACCTTGACCAGAGTGTGGCAAGTTTTAATTAGGTGTGCTCTGGCCTTCTTGTTAAATGAGACCTGGTGCTCCTTCCACTTGAACTGAAGCCTTACAGAACTCTCTTGTTGGGAGATGTGGTGTGTGCAGGGGTTTATGCTGGTCTTCTGGGGAAAGAAGCCACTGCACTAGGCCTTAGGCACAGTTGTCTGAGAAAAGCAGTACCAGGAAAATGCAGTGGGGCAGGACTTGGTGTAAGCAGGTTAGGCAGCCAGTGTTGGAACTGTGCTGTTTACTGAAGTTTGTTTATGCTGAGGGAGAAGGGGAGGGAAATGGCACCAACCAGTTCCTTTATATCTGGAGAGGGGTCTCTGTGCTTACTGCTCTCATGGAGGCACTCCTGGAAGAAAAAAATAATTACCCCTCTTGCATCCCAGGCATTTTTCAGATCACTGTTTTCACACTGTCTCCAGGTTGCTTACCTGACTGGAGAAGCTCCATGCACTTTGGGCTCTATCTCAGCCAAGCCTGCTGATTTTTATAACTCTAAACTTTAGGAATGCCCTGTGACAGAGGCCTGCACTGGTCTGATGGAGGAGGGTCTCACCTCACCAACAGTCATGCCAGAGTGCAGAGGCATGTGATTTGAAGTAAAGCAGGATAAATAGCCAGTGTCTGAGTTACGTGCCCTCATCAGGTGTCTCTGCACCTATGCTGAGGGGTTGAAGAGGGAAAAGGTGCCCATCAGCTCCTTTGTCCCTGGAGAGGCTCTCTGTGAATGCCACCTCTTACAGATGTGCTCCAGTATTGTTTGCCTGCATTCTCTCCAGGAGTAGGGCAGCACCCTCAGGGCTCTATCCCAGCCAAGCCCACCAACCTTTAAAACTTAAGTCTCTGAGCCCTACTGGTTGCAAAAACTCACAAAAATCAGCCCCTCTCATTTTTCCAGCTAGTGGCTTTGGGGAAGTGTTCTCCTTGTGTATATCTGTTTGTACTCCACTCTCTCACCTTTCTCTGAGACCAGGGCTCCCTCCCCTCTGCAGCACCAGTGATCTGTTTCTCCCCTAAACCACATTTCTGTACTTCCTACCTTCCTTGATGTGGCATCTTATCTCCTTCTAGTTGTACAGTTTGTTCTGTCAGCCCTCAAGTCAATTTCTTCAGTATTTAGAATGATTTGATAGTTATCTACTTGTTTTTGAAGGATGAGACAAACCTACTACATTGCCATCTTAGCTCCTCTACTGTAATACATGTATATTTTTCCTTCTACAAGTTGTGGATGTGTGTTGTTCTTTTCCTAGGTTCATTAGGTGTGAGGTTAGGTTGCTTCTTTGAAAATGTCCTTGCTTCTCCAGGTAGGCCTATTCTCTCTTACAACAGCTTACTGCATCCCAAAGATTTTGGACCACTGTGTTTTTATTTTCATTTGTCTCCATGTATTTTTTTTATTTCATCTTTGATTTCTTAGTTGATCCAGTCGTTCTTTAGTAGTATGTTATTTAGCCTCCATGTACTTGTGTTCTTTTGTGTCTGTGTGTGTGTGTGTGTGTGTGTGTGTGTGGTTGATTTCTAGTTTCACACTGCTGTGGCTTAGAAAAATGCATGATATAACTTCAATATTTTTTAATTTGTTGAAACTTGTTTTGTGGCCTTTTCTGGACAATGTTCCATGTGCATTTGAAAAGAATGTGGGGCACTTGGGTGGCTCAGTCAGTTAAGTGTCTGACTTCTAGTTTGGTTCATGTCATGATCTCATGGTTCATGAGTTCAAGCTCCACATGGGCCTCTGTACTGGTGGCATGGAGCGTGCTTAGGATTCTCCCTCTCCCTTTCTGCCCCTCCCCGCTGGCACTCTCTCTCTTTCTCAAAATAAATATTTTTTAAAGGAAAAGAATGAGTATTCTGCTGTTTTAGGAAGGAAGGTTCCAAATATACCTGTTGCATCCATCTGGTCCAGCATGTCATTCAAAGCCACTGTTACTCTTTTGATTTTCTGTTTGGTTAATCTATCCATTAATGTAAATTGAGGGTTAAGGTCCCCTACTGTTATTGTGTTACTATTGATTATTTCCTTTATGTTTGTTAATAGCTGCTTTATGTATTTGGGTGCTCCCATCTTGAGTGCATAAGTATTTATAATTATAACTTATAAATTACTCATAAATTTATAACTTATAAATTAAGTTATAAATGGTAACTTCTTGTTGGTTTATTCCTCTTATGACTATTATATAGTATTCCTCTTTGTCCCTTATTAGAGTCTTTGTCTTAAGGTCTAGTTTGTCTCATTCATATATTACTACCCCAGCTTACTTTTCACTTCCATCTGCATGTTAAATTAATTTCTATCCTTTCAGTTTCAGTCTGCATGTGTCTTTATGTCTGAAAAGAATATCCTGCAGGCAGCATATATATGGGTCTTGCATTTTTATCCATTTAGTCATCCTATGTCTTTGTTTGGAGAGTTATTTCATTTACATTCAAAGTAATTATAGATAGGTATGTACTTACTGCCATTTTTCATTTTATAATGGTTTTTGTAGTTCTTCTCTGTTACTTTCTTCTCTTGCTCTTTTCTCTTGTCATTTGATGTCTTTCTTTAGATATATACTTGGATTCCTTTCTCTTTATTTTTTGAATATTTATTGCCAATTTTTATTTATGGTTGCCCTTAGGTTTATATATAACTATTTATGCATATAGCAGTCTGTATTAAGTTGATCACTTAAATTTGAACCCATTCTAAAAGCACTAAATTTTTATTCTCTTTCCCTGCACATTTTTAGCTATGTGGTGTTATACTTCACATCTTTTATTTGGTGAATCATTTGACTGATTTTTATAGGTGTACTTGATTTCACTGCTTTTTCACTTTCTAATTTTCTTACTCCTGCTTCTGGTCTTTCCTTTCCACTCAAAGAATTCCCTTTAACATTTCTTATAAGGCTGGTTTAATGGAGATAAATTCTTTTAACTTTTCTTGCTCTGGGAAACCTTTTATCTCTCTTTTTATTCTGAATGATAGCCTTGCTGGATAGAGTATTCTTGGTTACAGGTTTGTTTTTTTTTTTTTTTTTTCCTTTCAGCACTTTGAATATATCATGCCATTCCCTTCTGGCCTACAAAATTTCTTCTGAAAAAAAAAACAGCTGATAGTCTTGGGGGTTTCCTTTTTATGTAAATATTTTATTTTCCCTTGCTGCTTTGAAAATTCTCTCTCTGGGGCGCCTGGGTGGCGCAGTCGGTTAAGTGTCCAACTTCAGCCAGGTCACGATCTCGCGGTCTGTGAGTTCGAGCCCCGCGTTGGGCTCTGGGCTGATGGCTCAGAGCCTGGAGCCTGTTTCCGATTCTGTGTCTTCCTCTCTCTCTGCCCCTCCCCCGTTCATGCTCTGTCTCTCTCTGTCCCAAAAATAAATAAAACGTTGAAAAAAAAAAAAAGAAAATTCTCTCTCTTTATTTAAAGTTTATTTATTTTGAGAGACAGAGAGATAGAGAGGCAGAGAGAAAGGGAGAGAGAGAATTCCAAGCAGCTCTGCACTGTTAGTACAGAGCCTAACATGGGGTTCAATCCCACAAACTACGAGATTATGACTTGAGCCGAAATCAAGTGTCAGACTCTCAACCAACTTAACCACCCAGTCTCCCCTAAAATGCTCTCTTTACTGCTACTTTTTTTTTTGTTATTTAAATCACTATGTGTCTTGGTGTGGATGTCCTTGGGTTGATTTTCGGGGGGCGGGGTGGGCTCTCTGTGCCTCCTTTATCTGGATTTTTGTCTCCTTTCCCATATTATAGAATTTTTTAGCTTATTTCTTAAAATAAATGTGTTGCCCCTTTTTTTCTCTTTTCTCCTTCTGTGATCCCTATTATGTGATAATTATTGCATTTGGTGATGTTACTGAGTTCCCTTAATCTATTTTCGTATTTTGTTTTTCTTTTTTTCTCTATCCTGTTCAGTTTGATTGCTTTCCATTACTCTGTCTTCCCGGTCACTGATTCATTCTTCTGATTCCTCTAGTTTACTATTTATTCCCTCTAGTGTATTTTTAATGTCAGTTATTGAGTTCTGCATCACTGATTGGTTCTTTTTTACTCTTACCTCTTTATTAAGAGTCTCACTGAGATTGCCCACTCTTTTATCCAGTCCAATGAGTAACTTTATGGACATTACTTTAAATTCTCTAACAGGCATATTACTTACCTCCATTTCACATAGCTGTTTTGCTCTGATTTTGTCCTTTTCTTTCATTTGTGAAATCTTCCACTGTATCCTCATTCTAACTAACTCTTTGTGTCTGTTTCTATGTGATAGATAAGTCAGATATGTCTCCTTCTCTTGAAAGTAGTGGCCTAATGAAGAAAAGTTCCTATAATGTGATGTCCCTTATTCCCCAGAAACTGGCACTTCAGGGGTGTCTTTTATGTATGTTGTGTGTGCCTTACTATTGGCTAAACAAGGTTTGCCTTCAGTTTAGTTATCTGCAATGGATATCTTTGCCTGTTGTGAGCAGGATTTGGTCCCTGTGTTGTTAATGTGCCAGTATGAGACTGTTTTGGGATTGAATTGTGTCTGACAGGCATTTGCCAGTGCTGCAATCATAAGAAACTGCAACATGCTCTCCTTGTGTTGTCCCCTGAGAGACTTTTGTTGGTGAGCAAACTTGCATTCACATCATATATCTGCCCCTAGCCCACAGCTGGGGTCACAATGGAGCTGATATGTGTGGTTTTCTTCCCCTCTTTTCAACACAGGAAAACTTTGGGGTGATGCTGTTCACTCTCAGGTTTTTTGCACAAGCCATGCTTGTGGCATAACTTTGGATGGACTTCTGTGTTGGACATGTTGGATGGGCAGGTCTGCAGGAGAATGTGGGGCAGGGCTCATGGTGTTAACAAGGTGCTTGCTGGTCTTTTGTGGGACTGGATCTGGAGCTGCTTTGGAGAACACCTACCAAAGGCAGGTTGGAGGTGGCAGGTCCACAGGAGAGTACAGGAGTGGGCATGCTGTTTGTAATATAGATGGAGAGTGTTTCCACTAGTTCCCACAGGTGTCCATATATAGACTTCAGGGGAAGAAAATGGCACCCACCAGCTCTTTTGTTCTTGGAGAAGTCTCCTAAAGATCCTTGCCCTCCAAGCATATGTTCTGAGATTAGTAAATAAAACTTCTTTCCACATACTCTTGGTGTTTTCAAACAAAATTGTTTTTATGCAATTTTTTTTTTTAGCAGGGTTGCTTGTTATACTATCTCTTTGAGGGAAGCAACTCAGTTTCATATTTTCCTCTGCCTCTCCCAGAAGCAAGCTGTTGATTTTTAGAATCCAGATGCTAAGGGGTGCCCGGGTGGCTCAGTTGGTTAAGCATCTGACTTCAGCTCAGGTCATGATCTCACAGTTTGTGGGCTCAAGCCCCACGTTGGGGTTTGTGCTGACAGCTCAGAGACTGGAGGCTGCTTCGTTTGGATTATGCATCTCCTCTCTCTGTTCCTCCCCTGCTCACACTCTGTCTCTCTTTCTCTCTCTCTCTCAAAAAAATAAATAAAGATTTTAAAAAATTAAAAAAATAACCCAGATATTAAGCCCCACTGATTATAGAAGCTCATGAAGTTAAGCCCCATTGGTTTACAAAGCCACATGTTATGGGGATTCAGTTTTCCATTGTGACTCGCCCATGCCTGGGGTTCTTTGGATGGGGACTTCTCCTCTCCCTTCTCCATACTTGTGATGTCCCTTCATTCAGTGGACAGTCCTGTAGTTTATTTTGGTCCCTGACCTCATCTATGCCCTTTCTACAACTTTCAATGTGGTCTCTTCTCAATGAATAGCTGTGGGGAGTCTGTTCTGCCAATATTTGGGTAGATGTCTAGGTTACTTACACTGATGTGGATATATCTATGTGTATCCATGTGGTGAGGTGAGCTTAGAATCCTCCTACTTGTCATCTTCCCCAGAAGAGCTATACTTGCATATTATTTTTGAAGATTTGTTTTAAAATATGTAAAAATCTTTAGGTATAAATATTGTCTATAAACAATTTTATTACTCAACCAATTAATGCAGTATGCTATGACAATAATGTTTAGTTTTCCTCCTTACTTTATTGTGTAACATGGATTAATAATGATTAACAACTACTTATATTAATGACTCATCAAAGAAAGTCTTTAATGTCAGGTAGCAAAAGGAAAAAGGAAGAAGTTTCTTCATAATGTTAAAATAAACTAGTTGAAAAGTGAAGATCACATGAAATTAGAAACCACCTTTGATCTATGTGGTCACCTAATTTGAATATTTTAATAAATTAGATTATTATCTTGGCATAAGAGAGTTATAAAGAATTTTAATGATCTACAGTAAAACAGTTATTAACCAAAAAATGTTCATATATTAGAGTATTCTGGCTATTCAATTTTTATTAGGAAAAGAATCTTAGGAAC
The DNA here is from genome assembly GCF_014898765.1 of Herpailurus yagouaroundi. Taxonomy (NCBI): domain Eukaryota; kingdom Metazoa; phylum Chordata; class Mammalia; order Carnivora; family Felidae; genus Herpailurus; species Herpailurus yagouaroundi. The sequence continues at coordinate 6,673,646 of NW_024420481.1, forward strand.
ATAGTGGAGAAGTAGGGGGACCTGAAGTTCCCTCATCCCTCAAATACAACAGTATTGAGGTCAGAAGATTGGAATTCCAGGATTTTGGGCTACAGAGTGACAGAAACATCTCCAGGGGCCCACAGGGACAATGTGGCAGGTCATAGGTGTGTGATTATGAACTAAAGAGATAAAATGAGTGGGGTAGGCAAAGAGGGTAGGGATCCCTTTCTGTGGAGAGACAAAAGGAAGAGAAAGAGAGGCTGCGGAAGTGTAGGATTACATTTGGACAAGAGAAAAACCACATACCGGGGAATGGAAAAAATGGAGAAAGAACAAATTTCTAACTGTGAGGCTTTCTCCAACCTGTTCATGTGCCTAGGGAGGTGGGGACCCAGCCCCAAGCTCAGTATCTAGCTGCCAGATGCAATCAGAGTAAGGAATCTTCTCCCTTGGGTGCTGTGGGAAGAAGGCAAATAGCCATTCCAAGGATAAAAGACTCTGCAGGCCACCCAACCAACCAGAGGCCCTTTGATGGCAGGCTGGGTGGAGTGGCATTTCCCTGGATCCAGGACCCACAGAGCAGGATCCTTTAAGACATCGGGTTTGAATCCCAGCCAAGAACCTGGGAGGCATGGGAGACTGTGGAGCATAACACAACTGGCCCTCTTGTGCACACATGGCACTGTGAATAAGGCCAGAACAGAGTGATTTGGGACACCCATTCCAGGGAGGAGAGACTGGGGTGTCTCCATTTTTCTCTCCATCACCAAAAATGTGGGGTTTCAGGGAAGGGGCAATAGGCCTACAGTGGAGGCAGGACTCACCTACACCAAACCACGCCCCTCTGTGCCTGGTAACTGCATATCTAACAGAGCAAGATTGACAGTAACAGAACCAGAAAGTCCCTCCTCCAGACCAGAGCAGCCACCAGCTCCAAGACACTGTCAGATATCGGTCTAGTGGTTTTGCATTCTCTGATTTGATTATTTGTCAATTCTTCTTATTTTATTTAGAGATTTATATTTTTTCATCCTTTTTCTCCTCTTATATCTTCCTTTCTCTAGTCTGGTTATTCTGGCTGTTGGTTTGTTTAAGCAGACACTTTTATATATTATTTTTATACTTGTATCTTCTTATTTTCCTCTCTCGGGACTAAGCCATATAGTTTCTCTGATTCTCGGCCTGGTCAATTTTTTTTTCCTTTTCCTTTTCACTGCCCCTGTTATTTATTTTTGTATGGGATAAGGCCTCTTCCACCACCACTATCCCTTTTTTATTTTTTTTCCCCAGGTACACTCCAACAAAAAAAGCACACCTGGTGGAAGGTCCAAACCACCACTATTAGTAGGGAGATAAAGCAACAGGAGTCGCAAGAATGGAAAGCATGAAACACACTCCAAAAACACCTTCTAAAGGGCCAGGCCCTGGACAGTGCATGGCCCCTTTTTAATATAGTAGTGCTCACAGATGCAGGACTCTTAACAAGCTATTAAAGCACATAAGGGACAGAAAACTAGCCAATATGATGAAACAGAAGAATTCTCAAAAGAAATTCCAGGAAGAAATGAAAGCTACAGAACTGCTCAAAACATATATAAACAATATAACTGAGCAGGAATTTAGAATAAGAATCATAAGATAAACATCTGGGCTTGAAAGAAGCAGAGAAGACAGCAGAGAATCTATTGCTGCAGACATCAAGGAACTAAGAAATAGTCATGATGAATTAAGAAATGCTATAAATGAAGTGAAAAATAAACTAGTTGCAGTGACAGCAAGGATGGAGGAGGCAGAGCAGAGGTTAATTGAAATAGAAGACAAAATTATGGAAAGTGATGAAGCCAAGAAAAGGGGAGCTAAAAAATACTACATGTACCACAAGGGGAGAATTAGAGAACTAAGTGATTCAATGAAATGTAATACCCGTATAATAGGAGTTTCATAAGTATAAGAGACAGAGAAAGGGGCAGAAGGTTTACTTGAGCAAATTATAGCTGAGAACTTCCCTAATTTGGGGAAGGAAATGGACATCCAAATCCAGGAGGTACAGACAACTCCCTTCAAATTTAACAGGAATAGATCTTCTCCACAGCAATGGACAGATTATTGTGGCAAAAAATCAGTAAAGAAACAATGGCCATGAATGCTGCACTGGACCAGATGGACTTGACAGATATATTCAGAACTTCTCATCCAAAAGCAGCAGAATACGCATTCTTTTTGAGTGCACATGGGACATTCTCCAACTTAGATCACATACTGGGTCACAAAACTGTCCTCCACAAATATAAAAGAATTGAGATCATACCATGCATATTTTCTGATCACAACGCTATGAAACTTGGAATCAAACACAGGAAAAAATTTAGAAAGCCTCCAAATGCATGGAGATTAAATAACATTCTACTAAAGAATGAATGGATCAACCAGACAATTAAGAAGAAATTAAAAAATATATCGAAGCAGATGAAAATGAAAACATGATAGTCCAAACCCCTTTGGGATGCAGCAAAGGCAGTTCTAAGAGGAAAATACATTGCAATCCAGGCCTTTCTCAACGAACAAGAAAATCCCTAAATACAAAATCTACCAGCACACCTAAAGTAACTAGAAGCAGAACAACAAAGAAACCCCACAGCCAGCAGAAGAAGATAAATAATAAAAATTATAGCAGAAATCAACAATACAGAATCCCCAAAAAGAAAAACAGATCAATGAATCTAAGAGCTGTTTTTTGAAAAAGTAAATGAAATTGATAAATCCTTAGCCAGACTTCTGAAAAAGAAAAGAGAGAGGACCCAAATAGATACAGTCATAAATGAAAGAGGAAAGATCACAACCAACACCACAGAAATACAAACAACTATCAGAGACTACTATGAGAAATTATATGCCAGCAAATTGGACAACCTGGAGGACACCACACAATACCACCATTCAAATGGGAAAAATAGAAAATTTGAACAGACACATAAGCAGCAATGAAATTGAATCAGTTATCACAAATGTCCCACAAATAAGAGTCCTGGGCCACACAACTTCCCAGGGCAAGTTGACCAGACATTTAAAGCCAAGTTAATCCTTATCCGTCTCAAGCTGTTCCAAAAAAAAAAAAAAAAAAAAAAAAGTGGGGGAAGAAACCTTCCAAACTCATTCTATGAAGACAGCATACTATGATTCACAAACCAGACAGAGACCCCACAAAAAAGGGGAATTACAGGCCAATGTCCCCGATGAACATGGATGCAAAATTTCTCAACAAGATACTAGCTAATCAAATTCAACAGTATAACTAAAGAATTATTCACCATGATCAAGTGGGTTTCATTATTGGGCTTCAGGGCTAGTTCAATATTTACAAATCAATCAATGTGATACATCACATTAATAGATAAAAGGATAAGAACCATATGATCCTGTCAATAAATGTAGAAAAATAACTTGACAAAATACAGCATCCTTCCTTAATAAAAACCCTCAAGAAAGTTGGGATATAAAGAATGTGCCTTAACATCATACAAGCCATATATGAAGAGCCCATACCTAATATCATCCTCAATAGGGAAAAACTGAGAGCTTTCCTCCTGAGATCAGGAACACGACAGGGATTTCCACTGTCACCACTGTTGTTTAAATTAGTGTTGGAAGTCCTAGCATCAGCAATCAGACAACAAAATGAAATAAAAGGCATCAAAATTGGCAAAGAAGAAGTCAAACTTTCACTTTTCACAGATGACATGATACTCTACATGGAAAATCTGAAAGATTCCACTAAGAAGCAGCTAGAACTGACACATGAATTTAGCAATGTCACAGTATACAAAATCAATGTACAGAAATGAGTTGTAATCCTATACAACAATAATGAAGCAATGGAAAGAGAAATCCAGAAATTGATATCATTTACAATTGCACCAAGAACCATAAAGCACCTAGGAATAAACCTAACTAAAGATGTAAAAGATCTGTATGGTGAAAACTATAGGAAACTTATGAAGGAAAGTGAAGAAGACACAAAGAAATGGAAAAGTATTCCATGCTTATGGATTGGAAACACAAATATTGTTAAAATGTCAATACTACCCAAAGTACTACCCAAAGCAATCTACACATTGAATGCAATCCCAATCAAAATTGCACTGGCATTCTTCTCAAAGCTAGAATAAACAATCCTAAAATTTGTATGGAACCACAATAGACCCCAAATAGCAAAAGTTATGTTTGAAAAAACAAACAAACAAACAAACAAACAAACAAACAAAAAACAAAGTGAGAGGCATCACAGTCCTGGACTTTAACCTCTACTACAAAGCCTTAATTATCAAGACAGTATGGTACTGGCACAAGAACAGACACAGAGACCAATGAAATAGAAAAGAGAACCCAGAATTGGACCCACCAATGTATGGCCAACTAATCTTTGACAAAGCAGGAAAGAATATCCAATGGAAAAAAGACAGTCTCTTTACAAATGGTGCTGGGAAAACTGGACAGCAACATGCAGAAGAATGAAACTGGGTCACTTTCTTATACCATACACAAAAATAAACTCAAAATGGATGAAAGACCTAAATATGAGACAGGAAACCAACAAAACCCTAGAGGAGAAAATGGGCAACAATCTTTTTGACCTCAACTGAAGCAATTTCTTGCTTGACATGTCTCTGAAGGTAAGGGAAGTAAAAAAGCAAAAATGAACTCTTGGGGCCTCTTCTGCACCGCAAAGGACAATCAATAAAACTAAAAGGCAACATATGGAATGGGAAAGATATTTGCAAATGACATATCAGATAAAGGGCTAGTATCCAAAATCTATAAAGAACTTACCAAACTCAACACCTGAAAAATAATCCAGTGAAGAAATGGGCACAAGATGTGAATAGACACTTTTCCAAAGACATCCAGATGGTCAACAGACACATGAAAAGATGCTCAGTGTCACTCATCATTAGGGAAATGCAAATCAAAGCTACATTGAGATACTACCTCACACCAGTCTGAGGGACTAAAATTAACACCTCAGGAAACAACAGAGATTAGCAAGGATGTGGAGAAACAAGAACCCTCTTGTACTGTTGGTTGGAATGCAAACTGGTGCAGCCACTCTGGAAAACAGTGTGGAGGTTCCTCAAAAAATTAAAAATAAAACTGCTGTATGACCCAGCAATAGCGCTACTAGGATTTATCCAAAGGATACAGGAGTGCTGATTCATAGGGGCACTTGTATCCCGATGTTTAAAGTAGCACTTCAACAATAACCAGATTATGGAAATAGCTCAAATGTGCATCAACTGATGAATGGATAAAGAAGATGTGGTTTATATATAGAATGGAGTACTACTTGGCAATGAGAAAGAATGAAATCCTACCATTTGCAACAACATGGATGGAACTGGAGGGTATTATGCTAACTGAAATTAGTCAGTCAAAGAAATACAGATACCATATATTTTCACTCATATGTAGAACTTGAGAAATTTAACAGAAGTCCATGGGGGGAGGGAAGGGGAAAGAATAGTTTCAAACATAGAGGGAGGCAAACCATAAGAGACTCTTAAATGCAGAGAACAAACTGAAGGTAGGTGGGGGGATGGAGATGGGGGTAAATGGTTGATGGGCATTGAAAAGGGCACTTGTTGGAATAACACTGGGTGTTGTGTGTAAGCGATGGATCACGGCAAACTACCCCCAAAACCAAGAGCACACTGCATACACTGCATGTTAACACTGGACAATAAATTATAATACATACATACATACATACATACATACTTATCAAAACAAATATTGAGTTCAAAACCTTTTGTTACAGACCAATTCCAATATATTTTTCCAAGTTTTTGCATTTGTAATATCATGTAGGCAACATATTTTGATACTTTTTTGATGATTGGAGATCTTACAGTTTCTTTGTCTGCACTTATTAGAAGGCCTGTATATTGAGATGTAATAAGAGTCTGAACTGAATGTATTGAGATACTCAGACCTCTCTTGAGCTTTCATTTTTCTACTTTAAGGAAAAAAAAATATTTGCACCTAACTTATGAATTTATTATGAAACTTGAGTTAGAAAGGTATGCAAAAACTATAAACTTTTATTCAAATGTAAGGTATATGTTAATTCAATAACAATTACTAATACTCAAGTGTGCCAGATACTCTGCTAGTTCCTATTTGTGTATTAAGTATGAGTAATTGTGTATAGATTATGTAATATTTATCTTTTAGGCAGAAATAAAACAGAATCAGAAAAACAATTCTAATAAGGAATTGAAGTTTATTTAGCCATGGTTAAGGTTTTGCTGCACTTTGATGTTAGTAATGTTAGTTCTATGTCTGTAGAGCTTGAGAAATCTTTAAAGTCTTTCTTGGTTAAGTATATCATCACAACTTGTGACTTTCTCAGATTTTGTCTCTGTGTACTTTAAATTCTTGCAAATTACAAACAAACAAGCATACATGTGCACATAATTATGAGTAACTTCAATTATTATCTAATGTGAGATACTGTGTCACAGATGTGACCTGTGTTACTACATTAATATATGTTTATTAGATCATTCAATCTCTAATCTATAAATTGACTTCCTTAAGAAACAATATGCAATTATTATCCCTTCTGAGATCAGCTACTTTTTCTTTGCCAATGAAAACGAAGAGGCCATGAAGATTGTAACCAGCCTGAGTCCATTTGCCTCAGTTTCCTGAATTATGTCTATTTATTTGGTAGAGAATAAAGCATCAGCGAATTACATTTGTCTTCATTAGGAAATAGGAAGATAGTGGATATTTTATGCAGAAGCCTGTAGTAGATGATAAAACTATCAGATTATTCACATTCTTATCACCAATGTCCTTCTGTCTGATGAAATTTTGCAACTCCTCTCATCAAGAGGTGGAATCTGTCTTGAATCCATTTGATTCAAGATCTGGGTTTTGTCATATGACTTAATTTGCTTAATTGGACATTAGCAGACATGACACAAACCAAGGTTTGAAAACTCCTGGGGCAATGTCCTCTCTTGCTGCTCTTGGGAACACTGTAAATATCACTATGTGAAAGAACCTGGGCTATCCTGCTTAATAATGGATAACACATCTCCCAGTTTCCTCCATCACACCTGGTGATAGGCAGCCATTTGCTAGACCTGTGAATGAGAATACCAACCTCTAACTACAAACACATAAGGGAACACAGTTGACACACATAACAGAAACATCTCAGATGTACCAAGCCAAAATTAACTAACCAAATAATCATGAGTAAACAAATGTGCTGCTCCTTCACACTACTGTTAGGTTGTTTATTTGAACCAAAGTGAATTAATAGAAGTCTATATGGTGATGTCAATACCTCTTGAACTTTCATGGGTGTATGAATTACTTTAGGAGCTTGTTAAAATGCAGATTCTGATTCAATAGATCTGGAATGTGGCTCAAGATTTTTATTTTTAATGAGTTCCAGAAGATGATGATAATATTGGTCCATTGAACACATTTTCATTAACAAGGTTCTCTGTGGTAGAAGATATAGAATAGTTAATAAAAACATGAGCTGCTGGTTCCAATAATTTGTATGACCTAGCCAATGAAATAAACCCATTTTAAATTTAAATAAATATATATTATCTTCCCACCTAACATAACAATAATAGTCCTTACCTTGTGAGGATTCACACAACATACACATACACACACATACACACAAATATGTATTCCTCATTTCATTACCTGAATGCAATAAGTATAAAGAGAACTTTCAAAGTAGAAGGCTGGAGTACTATAATACTATGCAAATGTAACAGTAAGTAATAATTAATAGCAGAAATATTTCAAGAAGTAAATTTGCTTTGTAATAAATTTTATTTGAAGTTCTGTTTAAATATCTGAACTGCTTTAAATTAGACTTCTTACTCTCAGTGAACTTACAAAGTGTTGCTTGGTTTAGAGTTTATGCAGTCAAATTTCCATTTATTCATCATCCATTTATCATAAATTAATGAATTGCAGTATTTATAAAGTCTTAAATAGATTTCCCCTAAGAAAAACTCCAAAAAAAATTAATACTGACACAAATTCAGTCATTTTCAGACTATAGGCATCATAGAAAAGGTTGAATTAGAGGATGATTAAGATTATTTCCAATTGTGAGATTCCATGAATTTTCTAAAGAGGAACTTGCTTAACTATAATAAATAATGTGTGATGTTTATTTTTTTAATATGAAATGTATTGTCAAATTGGTTTCCATACAACATGCAGTGCTCATTCCAACAGGCGCCCTCCTCGATATCCATCAACCACCCTCCCCTCCCTCTCACCTCCCATCAACACTCAGTTTGTTGTCAGTTTTTAAGAGTCTCTTATGTTTTGGCTCCCTCCCTCTCTAACCTTTTTTTTTTTTCCTTCCCCTCCCCCATGGTCTTCTGTTGAGTTTCTCAGGATCCACATAAGAGTGAAAACATATGGTATCTGTCTTTCTTTGTATGACTTATTTCACTTAGCATAACACTCTCTAGTTCCATCCACGTTGCTACAAAAGGCCATATTTCATTCTTTCTCATTGCCATGTAGTATTCCATTGTGTATATAAACCACAATTTCATTATCCATTCATCAGTTGACAACAACTGATGAATGGATAATGTGTGATGTTTAGAAATTAATGCTAGTAGTATTCTTTATGAAATTTTTTCAAATTTAATAAATAAGAAAATAGTTAAGTTGAAGAATAATTTACTCATTTTTGTTTTACTTCACCAATATTTAGTAAGAATGATTTTAAGATAGTTTAAAAGTATATGATAATTTACTAATCTACAATTAGACACACTTTTTTTTCACGTAGAGATTTCATCCCTGCATCCCTACCACCACAACCACTACACACATGTGCACACACAAACCCATGCACATAATAATGGACAAATTTTAGAGATGACTATAAAATTCCTTAACAGCTTTATTGAAATATTACTCACATACTATATAATGCACTCATTAAAACTGTATAACTCAGTTCTTCGTATATTATTAATATTTTTAATTATGGAAGAATACATGTAACATAAAATTTGCCATTTTAACCATTTTAAGTATACAATTCAATAGCACTAGTTACATTCACAATGTTGTGCTACCATCACCACCACTTATTTCAAAAAATGTTCATCCCCTCAAACAGAAGTTGTGTAACAATTAAGCAGTAACTCTTTATTTTACCCTGCTCACAATCCCCAGGAATTTCTAATATACTTTGTATCAGTATGAATATGTTTATTTTAGATATTGCATATAAATTTATTCACAAAATATTTATTCTTTTGTGTCTGGTTAATTCCACTTAACATAATGTTTCCAAACTTTATCCACGTTATGGCATATATCAGAACTTCATTCTTTTTTATGGCTAAATAATATTCCATTATATGTATGTAACACATATTTTTATGCTTACATCTATTGATGGACACAGGTTATTTCCAACTTTTGGCTATTATGAATGAGGTTGCAATGAACGCTGATGTAGAAGTATCTCTTTGAGACCTGATTTCAATACTTTTGGATATATACCTAGGAGTATTGTAGTGTCATGTAGCAATTCTATGAATAGCTGTTTGGGGAACAGCCAAATTGTTTTCTACAGTTGCTATACTATTTTATATTCCTATTAGCAGTATACAAAGGTTACAATTTTTTCACATGCTCAGCAACACTCATTTTTTTGTGTGTGGTAAAAACGCGCAACATGAAATCTATCCTATTAAAGGATTTTTAAGTGTGAACTACAATATTATTAACTAGGTATGTGTTGGGTTCCAACATATATCTGCAACTTTTTCATCTTGGATGACTGAAACTCTACAACTATTGAACAGAAACCTCCCATATGTCCCCCACCCCAACCCCTGACAACAACCATTCTACTTTCTGTTTCTATGAGTTTCAAGAGTATATTTACCTCATTTAGCTGCAATCATGAAGTATTTGCCCTTCTGTGACTGGCTTATGTCACTTAGCAAAATGTGTTCAAGGTTCATACATGTTTTAGTATATGATAGGATTGCCTTCTTTTTTTAATCCTGAATAACACAAATTGGATAGATACATGTAGATTACATAGATAGATGCACAGACAGATAGATGATAGATAGATAGATAGATAGATAGATGATAATAGATCATACATTGATGAACATTTAAGTTGTTTCCATCTCTTGACTATTGAGAATAATGGGGCAATAAACATGGGAGTGAAAATATTTCTTTGAGATCCTGTTTTCAATTATTTGAATAAATACCCAAAAGTGTGATTGATAGATAATATTGTAGCTGTATTTTCCATGTTTTAGGGGCCTCCATACTATATCCATGAAAGTAACACCATGTTATATTCTCCCCACCAATGCAGTGCACAAGGGTTCTAATTTTTCAATATCTGTTAATCATATTGAAGATTCCTTATACATGATGAATTTTACTTCACTGCTAACTTCAAAATTCTTTGTCTTTGACTTTAACAATTTGATTATAAAGTGTCTTGGTGTGCATCTCTTTGGATTTTTCCTAATTTTAGTTTATTTTGTGTCTTGGATTTACAGGTTCAGGTCTTTCATAAAATTGTTAAGGTTCTGACCATTAGTCCTCAAAAATTCATTTTGCATCTTTCTGTTTTTTCTCCTTCTGAGACTCCCATGATGTGTATATTGGTCATATACTTAACATTTATGTTGGTATACCATAGTTCTGTTAATTGCCCATTCACTTTACTTCCTTTGTTTTATTTCATTCATTTTATTTAATTTCTGTTTACTTCTCTTCATTTTCACTCTTTCTGCTCCTGAAACTCAATAATTCCAAATGTTCTGTCTTCAATTTTGTTGATTTTTATTTTGCCTTCTTAAGGATGCTGTTGAATCCATGTATTGAATTAATTTAAGTTATTATAATTTTCTTCTCCAGAATTTCTGTTCTACCCCTTTTATTAAATTACACTCTTCATTCTCATTTTGTTCACACACCAATTTGCTTAGTTTTTTGGTCATGTTTTTCTTTAGATCTTTGAGCATATTTAAGACAATTGTATTAAAATATTTTTTTCTAGTAAGTCTGATGTCTGAAATTTCTCATGGATGAAAAGTATAAATTTATTCTGTTGTTTTGAATAAGCCATACTTTCATATTTTATATGCCTCATAGTTTATATTACTTACAGTTTTTTTATCAAAATCTAGACATTTGAGTAGTTTAATGATCTAACTCTGGAAATCATATTTTTTTTTTCCCTTCTCCAGGATTTATTTTTGTTGCTGCTGTTGTTTCAGGTTGTAGTAGTCTATTCATTTGCTTAGGTACTTTTCCAAACTCCTTTTTTGCAAAGACTGTGTTCCTTTTCATGTGTGGTGACTAACATCTCTATTCATTTAAGTCACATTCAAGTAATGCATTAACAGATATTCCCTTGAATGCTAATATTAGAAAGAAAGAAGGAGGTAAAGAAAGAAGAAAGAAAGAAAGAAAGAAAGAAAGAAAGAAAGAAAGAAAAAGAGAAAGAAAGAAGAAAGAAAAGAAAAGAAAGGAAAGGAAAAGCAAAGAAGGAAAGGAAAGGAAAGGAAAGGAAAATAAACAACAAATAAACAAAATTAGAAAAAAACAAACAAACACATCTCCCAATGTTTGCAAATTAGCTCAGGCTGGAGGATTCATTCAGCACTTAGCTAGCCTTACACCAAGTGTAAGGATCAATCAGAGGTAAAAGCTTAGGGTCTTCAGGGTCTATTATGTTCCTTTTTGAGTATTCATATTGACCTTGGTTTTTGAAATTCTCCCATATATACGAGTGGTTTTCACTTTTATAATTTACCTAAGAATTACTCTCAGCTTCTACTCTGAGCCTTTTGTATGTCTATTGTATGTCTTGACCAGTTATCTTTTGCCCCAGGCATTTTTAGTTTGTGAATTCACCTTGCAGCATTTTTTTTAGAAAATGTATGCTACTTTTCTAGCCTGTGTCCCAAATTAAGGAAAGCAGAAATAAACGCCTCACATCCACCCTTCAGCAAGCCTCTGGACATGTTAGAATAGAAATACACAATAATTTGCAAAAAAAAAGATCTACTCTGCTCTCTCAGAAACCAGAGACAAGAGTGTCCTAGTGGGACACAGGATGGCACTGCTCTAATACTTCCACTGCTTTAAAACTGCCAGAGTACAAGGGTAAGAGGGTGGGATGAGGGCAAGTAAAAATGCCACAAAACTTCCCTGCCATTTTCAAGTTACTTTTTTTTTAATTTAGTGTTTAAATTTTTTTTTTCAACGTTTATTTATTTTTGGGACAGAGAGAGACAGAGCATGAACGGGCGAGGGGCAGAGAGAGAGGGAGACACAGAATCGGAAACAGGCTCCAGGCTCTGAGCCATCAGCCCAGAGCCCGACGCGGGCCTCGAACTCCCGGACCGCGAGATCGTGACCTGGCTGAAGTCGGACGCTTAACCGACTGCGCCACCCAGGCGCCCCTAATTTAGTGTTTATATGGGAGCTATAAAACTTGACTATTTTCCAGCATATTGACAATGTTGGTTCTCACTGTTCCTGCTAGGGTGTTTGTTTGTTTGTTTGTTTGTGTTTATGTTTCTGTGGGGGAATGAAAGTTTGTGCTTGCCTTTTCTGCCATTATGCTAATGTCATTTTAATGTGTAATTTTAATTTGGGTTTCAAGTATCCACATAAAAATAAGCCATATCAACTTAAAGCATAAATATTTCTACCAGATCTCAAACATCCAGAAATAACAAAATTAAGGCCACTAAATCAATAAATAGTATTTAATAAAAGTTTATTGTGTATATAAGAACAATTTGTGAACTGGGAGCTTATAAAATCGGTAACTGAAATGAAGTGACTTGAAGTTACAGGATAGCTTATAAAGTGAAAATAAGGAAGCTGTTAACCTTTGCAAAGATTGGTTATTACAATGGAGTTTCCAGATGGCAGGGGAATGGTTAAAAGTAATTACCTCATACCATTTTAAGAAAGAGACTTAAGGTTATTTTATGACTGTCAAAGACATTTACAAGAAATAACTGAAGTTAATTTTTGCTTATGTTTATGAAATAAGCTAAATTTAGTTTTGCTTGTGTGGCTTAAATGGCTTTGTATGCATAGAAAAATCTCAAATCCAGTCTCCATTTTGTATTTAATTTTAACAGACTAGAAAATAAATGAACATTTCACTTTCATTTGAGGCAGGTGTGTATCAATATGCATTTTTGTGGGCATAATTTTATTAGTCATTCATTTCTTATTTTGTCAATTTCATCAAATTTGAAAATGATAAATATTTCTTGTTCCTATATGTTACAATTTCTATAATTGTAATTATAATTTTTATGATAAATGTAGGGAAATTTATAAACTACAAAAACTATCTCACCCAGGAGCATTCCTGAGGGGGAAAAAAGGCACTTTATTTATTTTATTTTATTTTATTTTTATTTTATTTTATTTTATTTTTATTTATTGATTTTTTAAATTTACATCCAAGTTGTTAACATATAGTGCAGTAATGATTTCAGGAGTAGAATCCAGTGATTCATCACCTACATATAACACACAGTGTTCATCCCAACAAGTGTCCTCCTTAGTGCTCCTTGCCCAATTAGCCCATCCCCCCACCCAAAACCCCTCCAGCAACCCTGTTTGTTCTCTGTAGAGAAAAGTCTCAGTTTGTTTTCTGTATAGAAGAGTCTCTTATGGTTTGTTTCCCTCCTTGTTTTTATATTATTTTTGCTTCCCTTCCCTTATGTTCACCTGTTTTGTATCTTAAATTCCACATATGAGTGAAATTATATGATATTTGACTTTCTCTAATTTAACTTAGCATAATACACTCCAGTTCTATCCACGTTGTTGCAAATGGAAAGATTTCATTCTTTTTGATTGAGACACTTTATTTAAATTAAGTATAAAACCATTTAATGTACTAGTATGTATCAGTCACTATCCAAAATGTTTCAGACTTTATCACACTTACCTTCACAATAACATTACGGCTTTACAGAAATTTGTAATCAAAGAAGTTATGCAACCTTTCCAAAGTTGGTTTCTGGCCATTAAATTGGAAAATCACATACAAACCAGGTTTTATAAATTCAATCTTAATTTTTATTCTACAATTGCACAGGTGCCTGTTATTTTCTTAGCTATTTTTAATAGGATTTAATATGAAATTTGAAAATATTATTAAATTATGAAAGCCTGTGGAGAAATGTGAAATAAGGACATCAGCTTAAGGAATGTCTACTGTACATTGTCATGTATACAGAACTTATACACCATATCTTGTTAATCACATTCACTTTTTGTTTCATTTTTATAGATATTTCTGTCAATATTTACAATACAGCACTTAAAAGAACAATAGTAAAAAAGAATGAGCCTGAAGATTCAAGATTTTATAACTTGGAATACACACATATGCAATTCATCAGTTTCAGACTCTTTAAACTGACAAGCTACAATTATTTAATTGCTTTTGCCACCAAAATAGTCATAGTAGTATCTGCCTCTACTAATGTAAAGCCATTTAGTTATATTTTCTCAAGTAGGCTACACTTAAATGGCAGCAAAGAAGAAAAATGCACACACACATTGGGAAAATAATGAAATGATAATAGAAATAAATAGTACATTTTTCAACATTCCTGCCATATTTGCCTTCTTGAATTTTGCTAATATATTATGGTAGTTTTCTGTGTGAAGCTTAGACCTCACTTCAGAATCCCTCTCAACATAGATTTGCAGACAGCCACTATTCATCACATGAATTCAAGCTTCTCAGTTATCTCTCATATAAGATTACCATATATAGTTCAATAATACAAATATCTGTTGCTTTATAGACCAACAAAATTCAGTGTAAAATTAATTTTATTTCCACTTGGAATTTTGTCATGAAAATTGAAACTCTTTATACACAGGGAAGAAAAAAAAACAAACCAAAATCATATATATATGTATATATATACATAAATATATAATTAAGTATGTATAATAAATACAATATACTATAAATGAAATAATATAATGTGATATGATATGGTATAATATAATATATAAGACTTTTTTCCCAAAAGTTGTTTATATATATAAACATATATATAAATGAGGCCTTGCATCTCATTGGCAAAATGTTGTCTAGCAATATTCTGCTGTCAATAGACTAGAACCCATGCTTCCTTTCTTTGTATTTAAATATTTTTTCAAGATGTCATGCTAACTGCCTTTGCTCACACAGTACAACAAGAAATTCTTCATCTTATTGAAACTGAACCACTCCCTTGATTTTGCAAGTTTATCATTCAAAAAGTCACTATGAGTTGGAATTGTGTTAACAGGAATAAGATTGAGTTATTGTTAGCTTTTAGAAGAATAACATACACATTTAGAGCCTAGTATAGCTTGATTTTTCTCAGAGTTTTAGGAACTAACAACTAAAGATCAATATATTTGACTCTACTCACAGCCCAAAATACTGTTTTTAGTCAGAAAAAATACAAACAATCTTCTCTCTGCCATTTCTCCTTTTTCCAGTCCACCATGATGCTGTCCAATACCAGGAGTGAGCTATTACTTCTGTGTAGTGACTAGGGACTCAAGATGACATTCATAGATAAAGAAAATGCACTATTCTAGTGTGACCACCACCAGTACTAAAATATTGTAAAGGATACTTTGAAATACAACCAAAAGTAGTGCAATTCTGGGTCAATTAACAAGAAACAAAAAGATCGACAACGCTATAAAGATAAACTCAGAGAGTAATTTACATCTACATATGGAAACTCATGTGGCAGTAAATGTTTTACTTTATTTCTTAATGATGATATAAAATGAGGATATTTATTAACTCTGACTATAGTTTTTTTTTTTAACGTTTATTTATTTTTGAGACAGAGACAGAGCATGAATGGGGGAGGGGCAGAGAGAGAGGGAGACACAGAATAGGAAGCAGACTCCAGGCTCTGAGCCATCAGCCCAGAGCCCAACGCGGGGCTTGAACTCACCAACCGGGAGATCATGACCTGAGCTGAAGTGGGACGCTCAACCGACTAAGCCACCCAGGCGCCCCTCACTCTGATTATATATATACCCAGGTGTCTATGCCCCGTTTCTGCTCAAGTTAGTATGATACTTATAAAGTCAAAACATTCAATTGTCTAATCTCCTTCTTATTCCCAACACTAGGCAAATGGGCTAACTTTATATTCCTTTTAAATTTTGTGACATTTTCGCAATAGCAGTCTACAGGTCTTATGACCAGAAGTTTGCCCAGGTTTTGGCTTCTTTGGGGATCCTGGAAACACACAATAACATGCTAAAATGTCTTCTCACATTATTTGGCACATTTCTATCTGGCTGATAATGCTGTTTGCATTCAGCTTTGTATTCAGCTGCCCTAAAATGTTCTCCATTGGCCACGCATTGACAAGGCTTTGACAGCTCTGAGCCAGAACGCACAGCTCCTGAATAACCTTTCACAGTCAACAGCATCTAGGTCAGTAGTTGCCCTTCCTTGCTGATAATTTTTGTTTGGGTATCTAAGAACCTGTTGAGAAAGCTAAGACTCAGCCAGGCTGTTATTGGCATTCTTTGCCCCATTCACACTCCTTTGTGCTTTTATATCACATCTTAGGGAAAAATATTGAGATTCAGCTCCAGTGCCTAGCAATACGATAACTGTCTACAGTATCTAGGAGTGTCAAAGAACTATTAGAGGATCCACTGTATGCCTTTGCATAGTTTATGGCTCAATGACAGGAAATGCTGAGGCTTTTGGACTGTACATGGATTTTCTGCTTCTTAGGCAAATGTAGTTGGCTTGCTTCCTATTTGTTTCTACTTAACACATATTTGATTTATTTTATTTTTTCTTTAAAAAAAACAAGGTTTTTAATTCAATAGCTTATAATTTGATCATCATGTAATCTTATGGAATAAAAAATAATATTAATAGATATACTTATTTAGAAAAATTTAAATTCTGATCATAATAGCACATAATAAAAAATTAAATTTGTTCCCCTCTTAATAGTGTGTATATATATATATATATAATAGTGTGTGTGTATATATATATGTATAATAGTGTGTATATATATATAATAGTGTGTGTGTATATATATATGTATAATAGTGTGTGTATATATATATATATATATATATATATAAAGGATCACACTGATAGCTCTATTTTCATTGCTTTTTTTAAATGGTGAATAGAATTTCAGATGTAAGAAAAATAGTGGATGTGACAAACACCCATATTCCTACTGTTCATTTTTTTTATTTATTTTTTTTAAATTTTTTTTTCAATGTTTATTTATTTTTGGGACAGAGAGAGACAGAGCATGAACGGGGGAGGGGCAGAGAGAGAGGGAGACACAGAATCGGAAACAGGCTCCAGGCTCCGAGCCATCAGCCCAGAGCCTGACGCGGGGCTCGAACTCACGGACCGCGAGATCGTGACCTGGCTGAAGTCGGACGCTTAACCGACTGCGACACCCAGGCGCCCCCCTACTGTTCATTTTAATGGAAACAACAAAAACCTGCATCAATATTGATGTACCCTGTGTATCACTCAAGCAATACTACCCTTTCTTCCTCACTCAGAGATACTCAGAATCCTGAATTTTGTATTTACTGTCTGTCTCTTTGATTTCTTTACAGATTTATCACAAATTTTTCTTAGAAACACTCCTTGATTTTTCATGTTTCGAAACTTATATAAAAAACATATGTTGTGTGAATTTTTCAGTAACTTCTTAAACATTATTTCTTTTTTGCTTAATATAATGTTAGTGAGATCATTCATGTTAATGTGTAGCCATGACCTATTATATTAATATAACATGAATTATTTTACCCTTTTCGGCTGACAGGTTTTTTATCTACTTCCAATTTATTTTTTTTCTGCCAAATACCAATGCTCTTATAAATATTTTTAGACATATCTCCTGGTAGACAGGGGTAAGACCTTATCTAGGATATATACTTAGGAGCAGAATGGTTGAATCTAATGCTATATGCACATTCAATATTATTATGTAATGCTAAATTGTTTTCCAAAGATTTGTAGCAATTTACGCTTCCACCACATTGTATAAATGTACAGATTTAATCCATATCCTCATTAATCTTGATAATGATAGGTTTGACATTTTTACCATCATGATGGATATAAAATGACATCTCCTGTTGATTTTAATTTGCATATATTACTATTTAGATAGAACATCTTTTTAGGCATGTATTTACCATTCAGTTTTCCTCTCTTATGAAGTTCCTGCATTAAGTCTCTTGTTCAATTTTTCATAAGGTTGGTTGTCCTTGTTATGTAAATTTATGAGTACTCTTTTTAAAAATTTTTTGATGTTTATTTATTTTTGAGAGAGACAGAGACAGAATGCAAGTGGGTCAGGGGCAGAGAGAGAGCGAGACACAGAATCTGAAGCAGGCTCCGGGCTCCGAGCCATCAGCACAGAGCCCAATGTGTGGCTCGAACTCACGAGCTGTGAGATCATGATCTGAGCCAAAGTTGGCCACTCAGTGACTAAGCCATCCAGGCACCCCAATTTATGAGTACTCTTAATACATTATGGACACATGACCTTTTTTGATGATATGCTTTACAAACATCATTCCTCCTCCAGTTTTAGCTTTGTCTTCTCTTCTCTTATTGGTTACTTTTTATGAACATAGGTTCATAATTTTAATTTAGTTTTATTCAAACATCTTTTTTTGAGATTATTGTTTCCTGTTATTCATAAAAACACCTTTCCTAACCAAGATTGTGCAGATATTCTTCTGTGTTATTGTCTAAAAGCCTTATTTTTTGCCTTTCACAATTTTGTCTGCACATTACCTGGTATAGATTATTATGAATGGTGTAGGTAGACGACAGATTTCTTTTATTTTTTTTCTTTTTAAAGATTATTTATTTATTTTGAGAGAGTGCGAGAGAGAGAATGGGGAGAGGAGGAGAGTGAGAGGAGAGAGAACATCCCAAGCAGGCTCCATGTTGTCAGCACAAAGCCCAAAGTGGGGCTTGATCTCACAAACCATGTGGTCGTGACCTGAGCCAATATCAAGAGTCAGACACTTACCTGACTGAGCCACCCAGGAGCCCCTATTTTCATATTGAAGTGCAATTCAGTTTGAATTATTTATTGAAGGCTCTTTATCCATGATCTACAGTGACACTTTTATCTATCTATCTATCTATCTATCATTATCTATCATCTATCTAGCATCATCATCTATCTATAGCAATTATCTAGTTTAATTATAATATGTCTATTCTATTGGTCTATTTGTTTTAATTATAATACCCATTGGTCTATTTGTTTATCCTCGCATCAAATTCAAACCACCTTAATAACTGTAGTTTATAATACATCTGCATACTTAATAAAGGAAGTTTTTTGACCATGCTCTTCCAGAATATTTTGGCTATCCCTGGCCTTTGTTGTTTGCACATAATTTTTTTTATCAGCTAGTCAATGCCTAAAGTATATTTTCCTAGTTACTGTTAAGAGTTTTTATATGATATGAGTACAAGTTCTTTGCCAGTTAAATGTTTTTAAAATATATTCTCCAGTTTAAGTCTTCTCTATTCTCTCTATGATGTCTTTTGATGACAAGAAGTTATTTTTTCATAGTAAAATTATTTCATTTTTTTTAAGTTTTAGCATTTATAAGCTTTTTATCTCCTATGTTTTCTTTTTCCTGAGTTCATAAAGTTATTCTTCTGTATGTTTTTTTCTAAAAGCTTATAGTTTTGTTTTTCACATTTAAATCTTTAACTGACCTAAAATCAGATTTTAAATATATGGTGTGAAATACATGCTGAAATAAATTTTTTAAACATACAGTCAAGAAATTGTCATAATAACTTTACTGAAAATATATCTAATCTTTTCAGATTATTATACATCAAATTTACATATGGTTTTACTCCCAAGCTCCCTATTCTTTTCAGTTTATCAGTTTGTCTCTTTTCAGCCATGACTTATACTACATGAAAGAGTTTTCTAAAAAGATGGTGGATACCTGGCTAGGAAAATCTTTCTACTATGTTTTTCTTTTTTATGTGTTCTGGCCACTTTTTGAATATAAATTTTATAATCAAGAGAATCAAGTTTAAGATGGCAGAGTATTATCGGGACCCTGAGTTTGTCTCATCCCTGAAATGCAGTTAGATAAACATCAAACCATTTTGAACACCTAAGAAACTGATCTGAAGATTAATGCAACAATCTGCGTAATTTGAGCCACAGACCTTGGCACGTATGTGGTGTGGAGAGGTGAATTAAGGGAAAGAAAAGCCATAGAGCTGTGGAGGGTAGGAAGCCATAATCATGGAAAGAGGGTACAGACAGAAAGAGAAAGAGAGAGAGTGCATCGCATTGGGCTCACACAAGAAAAGCACTCCTCCCTAAAGTACCTGGAGAGAAAAAGAGAAAAGTGAAAACACTCACAGGGGACTGGACCAAAACTCTGTTTACCAAAATCATAGACAGGGAGAAAAGAGAGGGTTTCAATATCACCAGGATTCTATAAATAGTGGAGTGCAGAGTCTGAAAGTTCTAAGCTCAATGCTGGGCAGTGCTCTGGTGAGGAAGTAGGGCAAATCCCCAGGAACAGACAGCAGGGTCTGAGGGCTCTGTGTGCCACATGAAGAGAAACAGTTCCCCAGCTCGGAGTGCATTTAGTAGAGGCCATATGGCATCCTCACATGCAGGGGTCCTCGTGGAACCCAAGCAGGTTCTGCACTGACAGTACAGAGTTAGATACAGGGCTTGAACTCACAAACCATGAGATCATGTCCTGAGCCAAAATAAAAAGTCAGATGCTTACCCGACTGAGACACTCAGGCACACTTATTTTTTTTTGTAATTTTTTAAAATTAAAAAAATATATGTATTCTAATTTATTTTCTTTAATTGTATTCTATTTAATTATTTATTTTTAATTGTTTTAATAATTGTTAAATTGTTTTAATTATTTATTCTTTCCTTTCTCTTTGTTCTCTATTCTATCAAGCTTCTTTCAACAAGAAAACTGAAACACACCTAAGATCTGCTTTTTTTATTTGATATTTTTGTTTTGTCTTTAATTTTTTAATTTTTATTTTTATTGCATTAACTTTTTCTTCCTTTAAAATGGCAAGATGGAGGAATTTGCCACAAAAGAAAGAACAGGAAAAAATGATGGCCAGGTATTTAATCAACACAGATATAAGTAAGATGTCTGAACAAGAACTTAATATTTCAAGGTTTTTATTTATTTATTTTGAGAGAAAGAGGGAGACAGCGAGTGTGGTAGGGGCAGAGAGAGGGAAGAGAGAGAATCCTAAGCAGGCTTCATGCTGTCAGCACAGGCCTGATGCAGGGATCAAACTCATGAACTGTGAGATCATGACCTGAGCCAAAATTAAGAGTTAGATGCTTGATCAACTGAGTTACCCAGGCACCCCGTAACTAGAATTTAAAACCATAATTATAAGAATACTATCTGGGTTTGAAAAAAAAACATAGAACACACCAGAGAATCCATTTCTGTGGAGATAAAAGAACTAAACTCTAGTCAGACCAAAATTAAAAATGCTATAACCAAGATGCAGTCTCAGATGGATTCCGGGACTGCAAGGATGCATGTAGCAGAACAGCGAATCAATGATATAAAAGATAAAATAATGTAAAATAAGAAGCAGAAAAAAGAGGGAAATAAAGGCAAAAGATCACAAAACAAGAGTTAGAGAACTCAGTTACTTATTAAAAAGGAATCACATCTGGAACATAGGAGTCCCAGAAGATGAAAAGAAAAGAAAAGGGGAAGAAGGTTTAAGTGAGCATATTATAGTTGAAAACATTCCTAATCCAGAAAAAGACACAGATATCAAAATCCAAGAAGCACAGAGAACTGAGATTCAACAAAAACTGACCATCACCAAGAGATATCAGAGTCAAATTCACAAAATATACAGACAAGGGAAGAATTATGAAAGCAGCAAGGGAAAAAAATGTCCTCAACCTACATGGGAAGACAGATCAGGTTCCCAGAAGATCTGTCCAGAGAAATTTGGCAGTAAAGAAAGGAGGAGCAGCACATATTCAATGTGCTGAGTCTGAAAAATATGCAGCAAATAATTATTTATCGAGCAAGGCTGTCATTCAAAATTGAAAAATAGATAAACTGTTTCCCAGACAAACAAAACCTCAAGGAGCTTGTGACCACTAAACCAGCCCTGCAAGAAATTTTAAGGGGGACTCTTTCAGTGAAAGAAAGGAAGAAAGAAAGAAAGAAAGAAAGAAAGAAAGAAAGAAAGAAGAAAGAAAGAAAACAAGACCAAAAGCAACAAAGACTAAAAAGGACCAGAGAACATCACCAAAAAACACCAACTCTACAGGCCACACATTGGCACTAAATTCATATCTTTCAATAATCACTCTAAATGTAAATGGACTAAATATCCCAATATAAAGACATAGGTTATCAGCATGGATTAAAAAAAAGACAAGACTCATCTATATGCTACCTAAAAGAGATTCATTATAGACCTAAAGACACCTATAGACTGAAAATACAGGGATGAAGATCCATCTATCATGCTACTGAATGTGTTAAGAATGCTGCAGTCACCATACTTACATCCACAAACTAGATTTTAAAACAGACTATAACAACAGATGAAGAAGGGCATTATATCATAATTAAGGGGTCTATCCACCAAGAAGACCTAACAATTGTAAAAATTTATACCCCCAACGTGAAACCCCAAATATATAAATCAATTAATCACAAACATAAAAAACTCATTGATGATAATGCCATAAGTAGGGGATTTCAACACCCCACTTACAACAATGGACAGACCATATAAACAGAAAATAAACAAGGAACCATGGCTTTGAATGACATACTGGACTGGATGAACTTAAAAGATATATTCAAAGCATCTTATCCTAAAGCAGCAGAATACACATTTATCTCAAGAGCATATGGAACATTCTCCAGAAAATGGCACAAAGGTCGTATTGGCTAATAAATTAGTCCTCAACAACTACAAAAAGATCAAGATCATACCATGTATATTTTCAGAACACAATGTTATGAAACTTGATATCAACCAGAAGGAAAAATTTGGAAAGACCATAAATACTTGGAAATTAAATAACATCCTACTAAACATGAATCAGTTAACCAAGAAATTAAAGAGAAAAATAGAAAGTACATGGAAACCAAAGAAAATAAAAACAAAATAGTGCAAAACCTCTGAGTTGCAATAAAGGAGGTCACAAAGGGAAGTATATATAAATCCAGGCCTTCCTAAAAAGGAAGAAAACAGGCTCCTGGTTGGCTCAGTCAG
The DNA here is from genome assembly GCF_014898765.1 of Herpailurus yagouaroundi. NCBI lineage: Eukaryota > Metazoa > Chordata > Mammalia > Carnivora > Felidae > Herpailurus > Herpailurus yagouaroundi. The sequence goes on from NW_024420481.1 coordinate 6,697,056, forward strand.
TTAAGCATCCATCTTCAGCTCAGGTTGGTCTCACAGTTCATGAGTTCAAGCCCCACATTGGGCTCTATGCTGACAGCTCAGAGCCTGGAGCCTGCGTTGAGATTCTCTGTCTCTCTTTCTTTACCCCTCCCCTTCTCATGCTCTGTTTCTCTCTCAAGAATAAATAAAAAACATTAAAAAATTTAAAAGAATGAAATGTCTCAAATACACAATTTAACCTTACACTTAAAGGAGCTATACAAAGAACAGCAAATAAAGCCCCCCCCCAAAAAAAGCAGAAAGAGAAAAATAATAAAGATTAGAGCAGAAATAAATGACAAAAAATAAAAAAAAAACACAACAATGGAACAGGGATGCTTGGGTGGCTCAGTCAGTTGAGAATCCAACTTCAGCTCAGTTCATGATGTCACAGGTCATTAGTTTGAGGTGACAGAGTAGAGCCCACATTGGATCCTCCATTTCCCTCTCTCTTTGCCACTCCCCCACTTGTGCTCTCTCTCTAAAAATAAATAAACATTAAAAAAAAAAAAAAAACAAATACACCAGATCAGCAAAACCAGGAGCTGGTTCTTTGAAAGAATTAACAAAATCAATAAGCCCTTAGCTAGATTTATCAAAGAAAATGTAAAGGACCCAAATAAATACATTCACGAATGGAAGAGGAGAGGTCACAATCAAAATTGCAGAAATACAAACAATAATAAGAGAATATTAAAAGCAATTTTATATGAACAAATTGGGCAATCTAGAAGAAATCTAGGACAAATTACTAGAAACATATAAAGTACCAAAACTGAAACAGGAAGAAATAGAAAATTTGAACAAACCCATAAACAGTAATTAAATTGAATCAGTAATCAAAAATCTCCCAACAATCAAGACTCCAGGGCTGGAAGTCTTTCCAGGGGAATTCTACCAAACATTTGAAGAAGAGTTAACACCTATACTCTTGAAGCTGTTCCAAAAAGTAGAAATGGGTGGAAAACTTCCAAATGCATTCTATGAATCCAACATTACCTTATTTCCAAAACCAGACAAAGACCCCACCTAAAAGTAGAACTACAGGTCAGTTTCCCTGATGAACATCGATGCAAAAATTCTCAACAAGATACTAACAGGATCCAACAATACATTAAAAGAATTATTATTACGATCAAGTGGGATTTATTCCTAGGCTGCAGGGCTGGTTCAGTATCTGCAAATAAATCAACATGATCTATCACATTAATAAAAGAAAGTATGACAACCGCATGATCCTCTCAATAGATGCAGAAAAGACATTTGGCAAAACACAGCATTCTTTTCTGATACACACCCTCAGGAAACTAGGGATACATGGAACATACTTCAAGATCATAAAGGACATATACAAAAGACCCACAGCTAATATCATCCTCAATGGGGAAAAACTGAGAGCTTTCCCCTTAATGTCAGGAACACGACAGGGATGTCTACTCTCATCACCATTGTTCAACATTGTCTTGGAAGTCCTAGCCTCAGCAATCAAACAAAAAGTAATAAAAGCCATCCAAATCATCAATGAAGAAATAAAACTTTCATTCTTTGCAGATGGAATGGTACTCTGCATGGAAAACCCAAAAGACTCCACCAAAAAACTGCTAGAGCTGATACATAAATGCAGCACATTTGCAAGATATAAAATTAATGTACATAAATCAATTGCATTTCTATACACCAATAATAAAGCAGAAGAAAGACAAATCAAGGAATTGATCCCATTTACAAGTGCACAAAACCCCATAAAATACGTAGGAATAAACCTAATCAAAGAGGTGAAAGATCTGTAAGCTGAAAACTATAGAAAGCGTATGAAAGAAATTGAATAATACACAAAGAATTGAAAAAACATTGCATGTTCATGGATTGGAGGAACAAATATTGTTAAAATGAAGATACTACCCAAAGCAATCTACATATTCAATGCAATCCCTGTCAAAATAACACCAGAATTCTTCACAGAGTTAGAACAATCCTAAAATTTGTATGGAACCAGAAAAGACCCCGAATAGCCAAAGTAATGTTGAAAAAGAAAATGAAAGCTGTACTACAAAGCTGTTATCATCAAGACAGCATGGTACTGGAACAAAAACAGACATATGGATCAATGGAACAAAATAGATAAATCCAGAAATGTAGCCACAAATGTATGGCCAACTAATCTCTGACAAAGCAGGAATTAATATCCAATAGAAATATTAGTCTCTTCATCAAATGGTGTTAGGTAAACTAGACAGTGACATGCAGAAGAATGAACCTGTATTACTTTCTTACACCATACACAAAAACAAAATCAAAAAGGATGAAAGATCTAAATGTGAGAAAGGAAACCATCAAAATCCTAGGGGAGAAAGCAGGCCACAACCACTTTGGCACCAGCTGCCAGAACATCTTACTGGACATGTCTCAGGAGGCAAGGGAAACAAAAGCATAAGTGAACTATTGGGACCTCATCAAGATAAAAAAAGTTTCTGCACAGTAAAGGAAACCACAAAATTGAAAGGCAACCTTCAGAATGGGAGAAGTTATTTGAAAAATGACATATAAGATAAAAGGTTAGTATCCAAAATCTATAAAGAACTTCTCAAACTCAACACTCAAAAAACAAGTAATCCAGTGAAGAAACAGGCAGAAGACATGAACAGACACTTTTTGAAGAAAACATCCATATGGCTGAAAGACACATGAAAAGATGCTCAACATCACTCATCATCAGGGAAATACAAATCAAAACTACAATGAGATACCTACCAACTCATATCTGTCGGAATGGCCAAAATGAACAACAAAGGAAACAACAGATATTGGTGAGGATGTGGAGAAAGGGGAACACTTTTGCATTGCTGAGAATGGGGAACATTTTTGCATTGCTGTTGGGAATGTCCACTGGTACAGCTACTTTGGAAAATAGTATGAAGATTCCTCAAAAATTACAAATAGAGCTACACTGCAACCTAGCAATTACAATAGTAGGTATTTATCCAAATGATACAAAAATGCTGATTTTAAGGGGCACATGCACCCCACTGTTTATAGCAATAGTCAAATTATGGCAACAATAGTCAAATTATGGCAAGAGCCCAAATGTCCATTGACTGATGAATGGATAAAGAAACTGTGGTATATATATTCAATGGAATATTATTCATTCAGCGATCAAAAAGAATGAAGTCTTGTCCTTTGCAACCATGTGGAGAGAACTAGAGTGTATTACACTAAGCAAAATAAGTCCATAAGAGACAGATAAACATCATATAATTTCACTCATATGTGGAATTTAAGATACAAAACAGATAAACATAGGGGAAAGGAAGAAAAAAAATAAAACAGAAAAGGAAGTAAGCCAAAAGAGACAACTTAGAGTTGCTGGAGGGGAGGTGGGTGAGGGGATGGGTTAAATGCCTTCTGGGCATTAAGGAGGGCACTTCTTGGGATGATCTATGGGTGTTATATGTAAGTGATGAATCACTAAATATTACCCCTAAGACCATTATTACACTATATATTAGCTAACTTGGATTTAAATAAAATTAAAAAAAAATAAAATCTTAAAACAAACAAGTAAATTATTAAGCAGTACCAAAAATATCCTACTAACATTTATATTGGAATTGTATTGAATCATTGAATCTAGAAGTTTTTAAAAATCTATATTCTATGTCCTAAAACAGTGGACTCTGGACCTCATGAAGATAAAAAGCTTCTGCACAGCAAAGGAAGGAATCAACAAAACTAAAAGGCAACCAATGGAATGGGAAATGATATTTGCAAATGACATATCAGACAAAGGGCTAGTATCCAAAATCTATAAAGAGCTCACCAAACTCCACATCCAAAAAACAAATAATCCAGTGAAGAAATGGGGAGAAAACATGAATAGACACTTCTCTAAAGAAGACATCCAGATGGCCAACAGGCACATGAAAAGATGCTCAATGTCGTTCCTCATCAGGGAAATACAAATCAAAACCACACTCAGATATCACCTCACGCCAGCCAGATTGGCTGAAATGAACAAATCAGGAGACTATAGATGCTGGAGAGGATGCGGAGAAACAGGAACCCTCTTGCACTGTTGGTGGGAATGCAAACTGGTGTAGCCACTCTGGAAAACAGTGTGGAGGTTCAGCAAAAATTTTAAAATAGATCTACGCTATGACCCAGCAATAGAACTGCTAGGAATTTACCCAAGGGATACATGAGTGCTGGTGCATAGGGGCACTTGTTCCTCAATGTTTATAGCAGCACTTTCAACAATAGCAAAATTATGGAAAAAGCCTAAATGTCCATCAAGTGATGAATGGATAAAGAAATTGTGGTTTATAGGGGCGCCTGGGTGGCGCAGTTGGTTAAGCGTCCGACTTCAGCCAGGTCACGATCTCGCGGTTTGTGAGTTCGAGCCCCGCGTCGGGCTCTGGGCTGATGGCTCAGAGCCTGGAGCCTGTTTCCGATTCTGTGTCTCCCTCTCTCTCTGCCCCTCCCCCATTCATGCTCTGTCTCTCTCTGTCCCAAAAATAAATAAACGTTGAAAAAAAATTTTTAAAAAGAAATTGTGGTTTATATACACAATGGAATACTATGTGGCAATGAGAAAAAATGAAATATGGCCTTTTGTAGCAACGTGGATGGAACTGGAGTGTGATGCTAAGTGAAATAAATCATACAGAGAAAGACAGATACCATATGTTTTCATTCTTATGTGGATCCTGAGAAACTTATTGGAAGTCCATGGGGGAGGGGAAGAAAAAAAAAAGAGGTTAGAGAGGGAGGGAGCCAAACCATAAGAGACTCTTAAAAACTGAGAACAAACTGAGGGTTGATGGAGGGTGGGAGGGAGGGGAGGGTGGGTGATGGGTATTGAAAAGGCATCTTTTGGGATGAGCACTGGGTGTTGTATGGAAACCAATTTGACAATAAATTTCATATTAAAAAATAAAATAAAATAAAGTAATATAAAATAAAATAAAATAAAAAGTGGACTCTGCACTCTAGGAACTATCATGTGAGCTTTTAAAATTTTTTTTAATTTTTGTAACATTTATTTATTTTTGAGATACAGAGAGAGACAGAGTATGAGCGGGGGGGAGGGGCAGATAGACAGAGAGAGACACAGAATCTGAAGCAGGCTGCAGGCCCTGAGATGTCAGCACACAGTCCGACACGGGGCTTGAACTAATAAACCATGAGATCATGACCTGAGCTGAAGTCAGACGCGTAACTGACTGAGCCACCCAGGTGCCCCTTTAAAAAATGTTTATTTAATATTTTAAGAGAGAGAGAGACAGAGTGTGAGCAGGGGAGGGACAGAGAGAGAGGGAGACACAGAATCCAAAGCAGGCTTCAGGCTCCAAGATGTCAGCATAGAGCTGGACACGGGGTCCAAACCCACAGACTGTGAGATTATGGCATGAGCCGAAGACGGATGCTCAACTGACTGAGCCACCCAATTGTCCCTATGTGAGCTTTGTCAAAACAATGATTTTTTTATGCTGAAAAAAATTATGTTTAAATTTAGCCAGCTGTCTCAGTTTAGGTGCTCCCAA
>NW_024420481.1:6703016-6751019 GCF_014898765.1 Herpailurus yagouaroundi
TGACCTTGGCCATGTCAATGTCATAGAGCTTCTTCACAGCCTGGTTGGATCTGGTGCTTACTGGCCTTGAAACCCACAATAAACACAAATGTATTGCCTTCTATTTTCCTCATGGCTGACTGGGTTGTCAGGGGGAAATTAATGGCATAGTGATCAAGTTTGTTTTACCTGGGGCTGCTCTTTCAAGGATATTTGGGCTGCATTTGGAAACAGTATCTTGGGCCATCAAAATGTAGATGCAAATCTTTTTGTGTGTGTGACTATGCACACTTTTCAGCATTGCTTTCATGGCCTTCAAAGCCTTTGCTTTGGCTTTGGGAGGGACAGAAGCTTCCTTCTTTGCCTTTGGCACCATTTTCATGAAAGTAAGACAGTGATTTTTATACTTTGTCCATTGTTGTATCCTAGGTACTTAAAACAGTGCTCAATGCATAGTAGGGACTCAATAAGCATTTGCTGAGTATTGAAGGAAATAATAAATGTACAGAATATTTTTAAGGAAATTTGGTATCTTTATCATTTCAGTCTTTTCATCCATAAATGCTCTGTATCTCACCTGTATTAGTTTGCTAGGGTAGCCATTACAAAATACCACAGACTGGCTAAAATAAGAGAAATTTATTTTCTCACAGGTTTGAAGACTGGAAGTCTTAGTTCAAGGTGTCATCAGGGCTGCTATTGGTTGAGGCCTCTATTTCTGGCTTGAAGACAGCCACCTTCTTCCTGTGTCCTCACATGGCTTTTCTTCTGTGTATATGCAGGGAGGGAGGGAGGAAGAGAGACAGACAGTCAGACAGAACGACCTTTCTGGAGTCTCTTGTTCTTCTTACAAAAACACCAGTCCTATGGAGTTAGTACCACAACATATGACCTCATTTAACCTTAATTACCTCTTTAAAGTCCCTATATTCAGATAAAGTCATATTAGTTGTTAGGGTTTCAACATGTGAATTTGGACGGGGGGGGGTGGGACACAATTAAACCCATAATATTAGCATTTATTTAAATATTCTTTAATCACTTTCAGTAAACTTTGTAATTTCCTCATAAAGGTAAATTTTCTCTTAATTATAATTTATATTTTGATGTAATTGCAAATACCTTTTGTTTTGTTTTGTTTTTAATGCAAATCACTTTTATTTATTTTTTAATGTAATTTATTGTCAAATTGGCCAACATACAGTATGTAAAGTATGCTCTTGGTTTTAGGGGTAGATTCCCATGTTTTATCACTTACATACAACACCCAGTGCTCATTCCAACCAGTGCCTTCATCAATGTGCATCACCCACTTTCCCCTATCCCACATCCCCCATCCACCTTCAGTTTGTTCTCTGTTTTTAAGAGTCTCTGATGGTTTACCTCCCTCCCTCTCTGTAACTGTTTTTCCCCTTCCCTTCCCCCATGGTCTTCTGTTAAGTTTCTCAAGATCCACATATGAGTGAAAACATATATCTGTCTTTCCATGAATGATTTATTTCACTCAACATAATACCTTCCACTTCCATCCATGTTGCTGCAATTGTTTCATTCTTTCTTATTGCCAAGTAGTATTCTATTCTATATATAAACCACATCTTCTTTATCCATTCATCAGTTGATGTACATTTAGGCTCTTTCCATAATTTGACTACTGTTGAAACCATTGCTATAAACATTGGGGTGCATGTGCCCCTATGAATCAGCACTCCTGTATCCCTTGAATAAATTCCTAGTAGTGCTGTTGCTGGGTCATAAGGTAGTTCTATTTTTAACTTTTTGAGGAACCTCCACACTGTTTTCCAGAGAGACTGCACCAGTTTGCATTCCCACCAATAGTGCAAGAGGGTTCCCATTTCTCCACAACCTCGCCAGCATCTTCAGTTTCCTGAGCTGTTCATTTTAGTCACTCTAACTGGTGTGAGGTGGTATCTCAGTGTGATTTTGATTGCAAATATCTTTTTGAAATTCCATTTTATTCCTGTTAATTTTTGGTATATAGAAATAAAATTTGATTTTGTATAGACATTTATATCCAGCCACATAACTGGAATTCTTACTTAATTCTATGATTTACCCATAAATTGTTTTTTAGCATCTATCTATAAAATCATATTAGTCATTCCAGTTCCTAAAACTAATTTATTTTCTTGCCTTAAATTACTGATTAGGATCTTCAGGGCAATGTTGAAAAAGAATGGTGATAACAATCACTCATGTCTAGATACTAAAGTTTAGGGAACCTAGGTGGCTCAGTCAGTTAAGCATCTGACTTCATCTCAGGTCATGATCTCACAGTTTGTGAGTTCAAGCCCTGCGTTGGGCTCTGTGCTGACAGCTCAGAGCCTGGAGCCTGCTTTGTATTCTGTGTCTCCCTCTCTCTCTCTGCCTCTTTCCCACTTGTGCTCTGTCTCCCTCTCCCCCTCTCTCAAAAATAAATAAAATTTAAAAAAATAAAGTCAATGAACTGTACTTTATATTCAATGTGCAATAATTATTAACATAGATCTAGACAAATTATTTTTCACTGTTTCAACTTTAAGGATTATGTTTGTTCTTTTTTATTTGATTCAAGTTTTTATTTAAATTCTAGTTAAGTTTATTTAAATACTAGTAAGTTAAATTCTAGTTTAGTGATTCATTACTTACATATAGTACCCAGTGCTCATCAAAACCAGCATCCTCCTTAATATCCATCACACGTTCAGCCCACCCCTACACACACACTTCCCCTCCAGCAATCCTCAGTTTGTTGTCAATAGTTAAGAGTCTCATATGGTGTGTCTTCCCTCCTTTCTTTTTCCCCTTACACTATTTTCATCTGTTTTGTTCCTTTAATTCCACATATGAGTGAAATTACATGGTATTTATCTTTCTTTGACTGACTTATTTAGCTTAGCATAATATATTCTAGCTCCACCCACATGGTTACAAATGGCAAGATTTCATTCTTTATTTTTTTTTAATTTATATATTTAAATTCAAGTTAGTTAACATACAGTGTAGCATTGGTTTCAGGAGCAGAACCCAGTGATTCATCACTCACGTATAACACCCAGTGCTCATCACAAGTGTCAGCCTTAATGCCCATCACACATTTGACCCATATCCCCACCTACCTCCCCTCCCCTCTGCTTGTTCTCTGTATGTAAAAGCCTCTTATAGTTTTCCTCCCTTTCTGTTGTTATCTTATTTTTCCTTCCTTTCCCCTGTGTTTACCTGTCTTGTTTCTGAAAGTTAACATGTGAGTGAAATCATATTTGTCTTTCTCTCACTGTCTTATTTTGCTTAGCATAATATACTCTAGTTCCATTCACGTTGTTGCAAATGGCAAGGTTTCATTTCTTCTTGTTGGATAGATACCTTAATTATGATATAGTGCCCTTAAACCATACAGTTCTTGGTTTAAGTTCTAATTTGTGGGGTACAAGTGTGGCTACTCCAGCTTTCTTTTGATGTCCAACCCATGATAAGTGGTTCTCTAACTGCTCACTTCAATCTGCAGGTGACTTTGGGTCTAAATTGGGTCTCTTGTAGGCACCATATCGATGGGTCTTGTTTTCTTTTTTATTTTATTTTAGAGAGAATACCCATGAACAGTAGAGAGGGGTAGATGGAGAGATAAAAAATCTTAAGCATGTTCCATGCCCAGCATGGAGGCCAATGGGTGGCTCAATCCATCGATCCTGGGATCATAAACTGAGCTGAAATCAAGCGTTGGATGTTCAACTGACTGAGCCACCAAAGTGTCCCAAGATGGGTCTCTCTTTTTTTTAATCCATTTGGATACCCTATATCTTTTGATTGGAGCATTTAGTCTATTTACATTCACAGTGATTATTGATAGATGTGAGTTTAGTGCCATTGTATTACCTGTACTGTCAGTGTTTCTGGACATTTTCTCTGTTCCTTTCTAGTCTTTGTTGCTTTTAGTATTTCTATCCCACTGAAATGGTCCCTTAAATATTTCTTGCACGGCTTCTTTAGTGGTCATGAACTTCTTTATTTTTTGTTTGTCTGGGAAACTCTTTATCTCTCATTATATTCTGAATGACAGCTTTTCTGGATAAAGTAATTTAAGCTGCATATTTTTCCCATTCATCATGTTGGATATGTCATGCCACTCCCTTCTGTCCCGTCATGTTTCTGTGGGGACATCTCTTACTAAACTGATTTTTCTTCTCTTATAAGTGAGGGATTTCTTTTCCCTTGTAGATTTCAGGATTCTTTACTTATCTCTGTATCTTATAAATTTTACTACATTATGTCTTGGTGTTTGCCTGCTTTTGTTAGTTTTTATGGGAGTTCTCTGTAACTCCTATACTTGGATGTCTGTTTCCTTCACCATATTAGGGAAGTTTTCAGCTATAATTTGCTCAAATAAACTTTATTTCCTCTTTCCCTCTCTTCTTCTGTAACTCATAAGATGTGAATGTTATTATGCTTTATGTGGTCCCTGAGTTCCCTAAGTCCATTTTTATGACCCAATATTTTTCGTTTCCTCTTCTTTTCAGTTTCATTGTTTTCCAAAACTTTATCTTCTATATTACTTATCCATTCCACTGCTTCTTCCATCCTTGCGCTCATTACATTCCACTTGCTTTTGCATCTTGGGTATAACATTTTTTATTTTGGTCTGACTGGTTTCAAGTATTTTATCTCTGTGGAAAGGGAGTCCTTAGTGTCTTCTATGCTTTTCTCAAGCCCAGCTAGTATCCTTATTATTGTTGTTTTACATTGTGGTTCAGGTACATGATATTTGTGTTGATTAGATCCCTGGCTATGATCTCTTCTTATTCTTTCTTTTGGGGTGAATTGCTCCATCTTGGCATTTAGTCTAGGTCTCTATCTTCTGTGAGTTATGAAAGCCTGTTATGTTTCTTGCTCCTGAGAGTAAAGGCTATATTAATAAAAGGTCCTATATTGTCCAGGGCCTGGTGCTTCAGGATGTGTTTCTGGTGTATGCTGTGTGCACTCTTCCATTGTATTTTGTATGCTCTTTCTCTGAAGTTAGTCCTATTCCAAGTTTCTCCTTGCCTGCAGTGGGAACTGTTTAGACCTTGTCCACTGTGTGGTGAGTTTTAACTAGGTGTGGTTTGGTCTGCTTGTTAGAAGAGGTATCTCCTATTCCCTCTAGAGTTGAAACTTTGTAGCACTCTAGACTCAGTAGACTTAGAACATGCAGGGAGGAGGTTTGTGCTGGTTTTCTGGGGGAGGGGCCCACGGCAACTTTGACTGTAAGGCACACTGGCCCTAATTTAGAGCACTTGCAGAATGCAAGAATGTGGGGTGTGGTGCAAGCAGCTCGAGCTTCCACTGTGGGTTCTGTACTGCTCTGTCTGTCCATGTTGAAGGGTGGGGTAAAAAATAGTGTCAGTTGGTTCTCTTTTCCCTGGAGAGGGGAGTTAACTCCTGCCACTATTCAGGAAACCCTCAGAGAAGAGAGAGAACAATCTCCCCTAACTCTTCCCAGGCGTCCCTCAGAACCCTGTCTTCACCCTGTCTGTGACAGAGCCATCTGCCTACCCGGCTGTTCAGTGCTCCTTTATTTTATCTCAAGCACCCCAGCTGGAATTCAAAACTTTAAATTTTAGAGACCTGGCACAGCACAGACCACTGATGATCCTCTGGGGAAGTGTCTGTCTGTGCTTGAATGGTGCCCATTTGTCCCAGAAGAACAGCTGTATGAATATGCAAGGGCTTAGAGTTTATGGTGAAGAGCAGCAGAAAGCTGGCATCCAGGTTATCTGTTCTCAGCAGGAGCCTCTGTTACTATAATAATGAACAGAGCAGCACAATGGTGACCACCAGGTGTTTTATCCCTGGAGAGGCATTGCCACCACTCCCAAAAGCACTCCAACAATGGGAACGATCTCTCCCTGTGAGACCTGGGGAGCCTCAGACCACTCTGTCCACTCTCAGGCTTCTGACCTCCTCAGGAGCATGTCTATGCCTGTCAGTTCCATCCTGGTGATGGTAGAGACTTCTAAAACTTCAGACTTTGAAGCTGCTTGTAAAGACTTGCTATAATCAACTTATCTCGTTTTCCCCATCAATGATTTTTTAAAGGGTTTTTCTTGTGCAATGCTATGCATTTTGCTCTCTCTGTTTTTTTCTCTTTCCATTTCTCTCCTCTATCCCTGATCAGGGCTCCCTTGCCTCCACAACACTGGTGATTCTTCTCTCCCCAAAATTAAATTTCCTACCTCTTACCTTCCACAACATAACCTCCTTTCTTTTTGTAGTTGTGCAGTTTGTTCTCTCCGTCCTCAAATCGATTTCCTGGGTGTTCAGAAGGATTTTACATTTATCTAGCTGTTTTCAAGGGATATAATCCTTCCACTACTCCACCATTAACTCTCTCTGTTCTTGATTTTATAGATACTTATAAATTTTTCTCTGTAAAAAATATTCCTATCCTTATTCTAATTTTTGTCTATCTAAAGAGTTTGTTTAGACACATTACAAATATGCTAATGTAAGGGAGAGAGCTAAGATTGTGGCATAGTAGAAAGACCCTAGGCTTGGATCATCCCTCAAACTAAGCTATATAACTATAAAATAATTCTAAATAACTATGAAATAGACCTGAATACTGACAGAACAAACTGCACAACTAGAAGGAGAGAAGATACTACATCAGAAAAGGTAGGAAGTGCAAAAATGTGGTTTAGGGGAGAAACAGACCACTGGTGCTGCAGAGGGAAGGGAGCCTTGGTTGCAGAGAAAAGCAAGACAGAGTGGAGTGTACAGATATTCAAAAGAAGAACACGTCCCCAAAGCCAGTAGGTGCGAAAATAAAAGGGGCTAATTTTCATGACTTTTTGCTACCATTGTGGCTCAAAAACTAAGGTTTTAAAGGTCAGTGGGCTTGGCTGGGGTACATAACAAAGTGCATTCAGCTTCTGAAGGCAGATAAGCAACTCAGAAATAGTGTGAAAACAGTGACTTGAAAAATCATGGGATCCATGGGGAAATTATTTACATTTCTGATAGTGCTTCCCTGGGAGCAGTAAGCACAGTGACCCTTCTCCATGGACAAAGGAGATGGTTGGTGCCACTTTCCTCCCCTCTCTTCCCTCAGCATAAACTGACTTCAGTAAACAGCACAGCTCCAACACTGGCTGCCTAACCTTATTATACCAAGTCCTCCCCCATTGCACTTTGCTGGCACTGCTTTTCTCAGGCAAATTTCTCTAATACCCAGTGCAGTGGGCCCCTTCCCCAGAAGACCAGCATAAACTCCTGCACATATCACATTTCCCAACCAGAGTGTTCTGCAAGCTTCAGTTCAAGTGGAAGGAACACCAGGTCTCATTTAACAAGAAGACCAGAGCACACCTAGTTAAAACTTGCCACACTCTGGTCAAGGTCCAAACAATCCCCACTGCAGGCAAGGAGAGCCTCTGCAGACCAGCGGCCTGAAGGGATAAAGCAGCCAAAACACGGCAGCAGAATGCATACAACACACAACATAGACATACCATGAAGCACCAGGCCCTGGACACTATATGTCCTCTCCATAAAGTCATTACTCTCAGGAGCAGGAAACATAACAGGTTTCTTTTTAACACATAGAAAAAGACAGACTTCAACAAAATGCCAAGATGAAGGAACTCATCACAAAAAAAAGGAACTCATCCCAAAAGAAAGAACAAGAAAAGGTCATGACCAGAAATCTAATGAAAACAGATATAAGTAATATGCCTGATGGAGAATTTAAGAAAAAATCCTGAGGATATTTGTTGGACTGGAACAAAGCATACAAGACTTCAGGGTGACCCTTACCACAGATTTAAAAGAGTTAAAAAACAGTCAGAAATGAAAAATACCATAACTGAGATTTGAAACTGACTAGAGGTAATTACTAAGCATTGAAGAAGCAAAGGAACTAAGTGGTATAGAATATAGAATAACAGAAAATAATACAATTCAACAAAAGAGACAAAGAATTATGGAACTTGAGAATAGATTTAGGGAACTCAGTGACTCCATCTAATGTAATAACATTTGTATCATAGGAGTATCCCAGAAGAAGAATAGAGAGACAAGAGGGCAGAAAATTCATCTGAGGAATTAACATGTGAAAACATCCCTAATCTGAGCAATGAAACAGACATCTAAATCCAGCAAGCACAATAAACTTCCATCAAGATAAACTGAAACAGGCTAACACAAAGACATTATAGTTCAATTTGCAAAATGCAATGATGAAAAAAAAAATCCTAAAAGCACCAATACAAAACAGGTCCCTACCTTAAAAGGAAAGATACTTAAGGCTAACTGAAGATCTCTCTAAAGAAACTTGGGAAGACAGAAAGAAGTGGCATGATATATTAAATATGCTGAAAAAGATAAGTCTACGGCCGACAATACTCTAATCAGAAATAGAAGGAGAGATAAAGAGTTTCCCAGACAAACAAAAACTAAAGGAATTTGTGACCACTAAACAAGCCCTGCAAGAAATATTAAAGAGGACTTTTTGTGTGGGAAATATAGACCAACAGTGGTAAAGATGACAGAGAAAATCTCCAGAAACAATGACTTAACAGGTAATATAATGACACTAAATTCATATCTACCAACAATAATTCTGAATATAAATGGACTAAATGCTCTAATCAAAAGACCCAGGGTGTCATAATAGATAATAAAAAAAAAAACAAGTCCTACATATATGCTGCCTACAAGAGGCACATTATAGATCCAAAGACACCTGCAGATTGAAAGCTAAAGATGGAAAACCATTTATCATGCAAATGGACATCAAAAAAAGCCAGAGTAGCAATACTTATATCAGACAAACTAGATTTTAAATCAAAGACTGCAACGAGAGACAAAAAAGAACACTAAATCATAATAAAGGAGTCTAGCTAACAAGAAGATCTAACAATTGTAAATATTTATCCTCCCAAATTGGAAACACCCAAACATATAAGTCAATTAATAACAAACATAAAGAAATCCATTGCTAATAAAATAATAGTAGGAGACAGTAACAGCCCACTTATATCAATGGACAGATCATTTAAGCAAAAAAATCAACAAGGAAGGAATGGCTTTAAGTGACAGATTGGACCAGATTGACTTACCCGATATATTCAGAACATTTCATCCTAAATCAGCAGACTACACATTCTTTTCAAGTGCATATGGCACATTCTCCAGAATAGATCACATACTAGGTCACAAATCAGGCCTCAACAAGTACACAAAAAATGACATAATACCATGCAAATTTTCTGACCACAAAGCTATAAAACTTGAAGTTAACCACAATTAAATATTTGGAAAGACCATAAATACATGGAGGTTAAAGAATATCCCACTAAAGAATGAACATTTCAAACAGGCATTGAAAGAAGAAATAAAAAACAATACACAGAAACAAATGATAATGAAAACACAATGGTCCAAAACCTTTGGGATACAACAAAAGTGGTCATAAGGGGGAAGTATACAGCAATACAGGCCTACCTGAAGAAACAAGAAAATATCAAATAAACAACCTAAACTTCCACCTAAAGAAGCTAGAAAGAGAACAACTAATTAAGGATAAAGCTAGCAAGAGAAGGGAAATAATAGAGATTACAGAATAAATAAATTATGTAGAAATCAAAACCAAAACCAAAAACAGTTTAAAAGATAATTTTGAAAAAATTAATAAAATTGCTAAACCCTTAGCATAATAACGCTGCTATAAACATCGAAGTATATATACCCATCAAATCTGTATTTTCATATTCTTTAGGTAACCATATGATTTAATTCATATGTGGAATTTGAGTAATAAAGAAGATTAATACATGGGAAGGACTGGAAAAAAGAAGAGAGGGTAACAAACCACAAGAGACACTTAATGATAAGTAACAAACTGAAGGGTGTTAGAGGGAGGTGGGTGGGAGATGGGCTAGATGGGTGATGAGTATTAAGAAGGGAACTTGTTGTGATGAGCACTTGGTGCTGTATATAAGTGATCAATTACTGAATTGTATCCCTGAAACCAATATTGCACTGTATATTAAGAAAATTTAAGTAAAAAACCTAATGAACAAAATTAAATAAAAATGATAAATCCCTAGCCAGACTTATCAAAAAGAAAAGAGAAAGGACCCAAATAAATAAAATCACAAATGAGAGAGGAGAAATAACAATCAAGACCACTGAAATGCAAAAATATTAAGAGAATATTATTAAAAAATATATATGCCAACAAATTAGACAAAGTGGAAGAAGTGGAAAAATTCCTAAAAATATATAAGCTACCACAACTGAAACAAGAAGAAATAGAAAACGTCAATGGACAGATAACCAGGAAATAAATTGAATTTGTAATAAAAAATCTCTGAAAAATCAAAAGTCCAGTGTCAGATAGCTTCACAGTGGAATTTTACCAAACATTTAAAGAAGAGTTAATATCTATTCTTATAAAACTACTCCAAAAAATAAAAATGGAAACAAACTTGAAAACTCATTCCATAAGGCCAGTATTACCCTGATTAAAAAAACAGACAAGGTTCCACTAAAAAAAGACAATTATAGCTCAATACCACTGATGAAAATAGATGCAAGAATTCTAAACAAGATACTAGCAAATCAAATACAACTGTACATTAAAAAAATCATTCACTGTGACAAAGTGGGATTTATTTCTGGGCTGCAAAGTGGATCAATAATAGCAAATCAATCAACGTGATACACCCCATAAGTAGCAGAAAAGATAAGAACCATATGATCCTTTCAATAGATGCATAAAAAGCACTTGACAAAGTACAATATCCATTTATGATAAAAATCCTCAGCAAAGTAGGGATAGAGGGAACGTAAACTCAACCTCATGTATTCCATATATGAAAAACCCACAGATAATATCATCCTCAATGGGAAAAACTGACAGCTTTTCCTCTATGATCAGGAACAAGACAAGGATGTCTACTCTCCCCATTTTTATTTAGCATGGTATTGGAAGTTCTAGCCTACCAATAAAACATAAAGAAATAAAAGGCAACCAAATCAGAAAGGAAGAACTCAAACTTTCACTATTTGCAGATCACATGATACTCCCTATATAAAACCCGAAAGACTCCACAAAAAAATTGCTAGAGGTAATACACAAATCCAGTAAAGTCACATAATACAAAATCAATGTACAGAAATCTGTTGAATTCCTATATATCAAAAATGAAACAGCAGAAACAGAAATCAAGGAATCAATCCCATTTACAACTGCACCAAAAACCATAAGGTACCTAGGAATAATCCTAACCAGAGAGGTAAAAGATCTGTACTCTGAAAACTATGAAACACTGGTAAAAGAAATTGAAGATGACAAAGAAATGAAAGAACATTCCATGATCATGGATCAGAAGAACAAATATTTGTTAAAATGTGTATATTACCCAAAGCAATCTACACATTAAATGGAATCCCTATCAAAATACAAACAGCATTTTTCACAGAGCTAGAAGAAACAATTCTCAAGTATGTATGGAACCACAAAAGACCCTGAATATCCAAAACAACCTTAAGAAAGAAAAGTAAAGCTAGAGGCATCACATTCTGGACTTCAAGTTATATTACAAAGCTGTAGTCATCAAGACAGTATGGTAAGGGCACAAAAACAGATACATAGATCAATGGAACACAGGATAGAAATCACCGAAATGAACCCACAACTATATGGTCAACTAATCTTCGAAAAAGTAGGAAAGAATATGCAATGGAAAAAAAGACAGTCTCTTCTACAAATGGTGTTGGGAAAACTTGACATCGACATGCAGAAAGACGAATCTGAACCATTTTCTTCCACCGTATACAAAAGTAAACTCATCCTGGATGAATGACATAAATGTAAGACAGGAAACCATGAAAATCCTAGAGGTGAAATCAGACAACAACCTCTTTGACGTTGGCCACAGCAACTTCTTACTAGACATGTCTCCTGAGATTAAGGGAAACAAAAGGAAAAATGAACTATGGGGACCTCTTCAAGATAAAAAGCTTCTGCACAGTGAAGGAAACAATCAGGAAAACTAAAAGCAATCGATGGAATGGGAGAAGATATTTGCAAATGACACATCTGATAAAGGGTTATTATCCAAAATACATAAAGAATTTATAAAATTCAACACCCTAAAACCAAATAATCCAATTAAAAAAATGGGCAGAAAACATGAAGAGACATTTCTCCAAAGGAGACATACAGATGGCTAACAGACACATGAAAAAATGCTTAACATCACTTATCCCCAGACAAATGAAAATCAAAACTAAAATGAGATATCACATCACACCTGTTAGAATGGCTAAAATTAACAACAGATGAAATAACAGCTGTTGGTGAGGATGTAGAGAAATTGTTGGTGGGATGCAAACTAGTGCATCCACTCTAGAAAACACAATGGAGTTTACTCAACAAGTTAAAAATAGAGCTATTGTACAATCCAAAAATTGCACTTCTAAGTATTCACCCAAAAGATACAAAAATACTGATTCGATGGAATACATGCAACCTGATGTTTATAGCAGCATTATCAACAATAGCCAAATTATGGAAAGAGACTATTCATCAATCAATGTATATTTGGGTTCTTTCCATGATATGGCTATTGTTGATGATACTGCTATAAACATCGGTATATATATAAATGTGTATATATATACACATACATAAACCATTGAATATTACTCGGCATTGAAAATAATGAAATCTTGCCATTTACAATGATGTGTATGAAGCTAGAACGTACTATGGTGAGCAAATAAGTCATTTAGATAAAGACAATTACCATATGATTTCACTCATATGTGGAATTTAAGAGGCAAAACAAATGAACATGGAGGGAAGAGAGGTAAACCAAGAAACAGACTCTTAACTATAGAAAACAAACTAATGGTTACTGGAAGGGAGGTGAGCATAGGGATGGGTGAAATAGGTGATAGGTATTAAGGAGGGCACTTATGATGATCACTGCATGTTGTATGTAGGTGATAAATCACTAGATTCTACACTAGAAAGAAATTTTACACTGCATGTTAACTGTTATTTTTTTAATTTTATAATACTTAGAAAAATAAACAAATATACTCAACCTTGACCCTTCATTAAAAAGTATGCTAATTTAGACAGTTAATTTTCCAGGTTATGACTACCCCTCTAAATTATCACTCATGTAGTTTACCATTATTTTGGCCTTATCATTATTTCAATATCAATATAGCTTATGTACTGTTTTTGGACAGCTCATTATTTAATCTTCCTATTTTCTCCTTGAGAAGTAAGCCATGCCATCGTCCAAGTTGTACTATTTAATGGGGCAAGTTTCAGCTTCCTTTCACTTTGTATGTGACGTGTTTCTCTGTAATATTTACCTCATGAGAAAATACTTTTTTCTTTAAGTCTTGATATACAGGTTATTTAATATACAGAAGACTTATTTTGCCTACAGAAGAGAATAATCTGAAGATAGCCAGCAGCACTTTCTCCTCATATGACAAGTTAAGGAGAAAAGAGTTTTGTGTTGAAATCAACGTTTATGTCAAAAGCCCCAAGGAGAGGAAGTTTTGTTATGAATACAAGTGACAGATACTAATTGAAATTAAAGAGTATATTAAAGTAATCATGGTGGTAAATTCCCTTTCTTTTCTGTTGTTAGCTAAATGCATTAGAACAAAGTAAAATTATGACCTTTATTGATAAGTTTATTTTTTTTTTCAATATATGAAATTTATTGTCAAATTGGTTTCCATACAACACCCAGTGCTCATCCCAAAAGGTGCCCTCCTCAATACCCATCACCCACCCTCTCCTCCCTCCCACCCCCCATCAACCCTCAGTTTGTTCTCAGTTTTTAAGAGTCTCTTATGCTTTGGCTCTCTCCCACTCTAACCTCTTTTTTTTTTCCTTCCCCTCCCCCATGGGTTTCTGTTAAGTTTCTCAGGATCCACATAAGAGTGAAAACATATGGTATCTGTCTTTCTCTGTATGATTTATTTCACTTAGCATCACACTCTCCAGTTCCATCCACGTTGCTACAAAGGGCCATATTTCGTTCTTTCTCATTGCCATGTAGTACTTCATTGTGTATATAAACCACAATTTCTTTATCCATTCATCAGTTGATGGACATTTAGGCTATTTCCATAATTTGGCTATTGTTGAGAGTGCTGCTATAAACATTGGGGCACAAGTGCCCCTATGCATCAGTACTCCTGTATCCCTTGGGTAAATTCCTAGCAGTACTATTGCTGGGTCATAGGGTAGGTCTATTTTTAATTTTTTGAGGAACCTCCACACTGCTTTCCAGAGCGGCTGCACCAATTTGCATTCCCAACAACAGTGCAAGAGGGTTCCCATTTCTCCGCATCCTCTCCAGCATCTATAGTCTCCTGATTTGTTCATTTTGGCCACTCTGACGGGCGTGAGGTGATACCTGAGTGTGGTTTTGATTTTTATTTCCCTGATGAGGAGCGACATTGAGCATCTTTTCATGTGCCTGTTGGCCATCCAGATGTCTTCTTTGGGTAGTATTGACATTTTGACAATATTTATTCTTCCAATCCATGAGCAGGGAATGTCTTTCCATTTCTTTATATCTTCTTCAATTACCTTCATAAGCTTTCTATAGTTTTCAGCATACAGATCTTTTACATCTTTGGTTAGATTTATTCCTAGGTATTTTATGCTTCTTGTGCAGTTGTGAATGGGATCAGTTTCTTTATTTGTCTTTCTGTTGCTTCATTGTTAGTGTATAAGAATGCAACTGATTTCTGTACATTGATTTTGTATCCTGCAACTCTGCTGAATTCATATATCAGTTCTAGCAGACTTTTGGTGGAGTCTGTCAGATTTTCCATGTGTAATATCATGTCATTAAAGAAAGATATTTTTAATAAAAATTGAAAATAAATACGTTTTTTTCTCTTTCTGTATTCACGAAAAATGAAACAATTGTAAAAGAGAAAAAGAAAAAAGCAAAAGAAAAGAAAGTGAATAGATGAACCTGCTAACAGATTGAAGTAGGGCTGAAATTGCTTCACTTGCCCCCAGAAGTCAGTCTATGTAGCTCTTTATAGTCCATAAATTAAGCCAGCAGTGAGATTTGTGTTCTTGAAAACCGAAGTTGGCCCATTTGGGCGGGGCTCAGTGTGACATCTCCACTCTCCACTAGATGGTGCTGCTAGCCTAATGGGGTGGATGGTTGCAGTGCTCATAGGTGTGTATGCACATGCACGGGAGAAGTGAAAATGGCACCACCCAGTCTGTTCTTCTGGATCAGCAATCATGCACCCATCCTCTGTCTTCAGCTCTTGTCCACTCCCTGCTTAACTCTCTGTGACCCGCCCCAGGCAGTACCTCTCTCCCAAGTTTTGTCTCAGATGCACCTGTTTTCCCTAGCCCCTTACTTCTGAAGGACTGTGGCTTTGACCCATTCTGCCCCTCTGTGGGAATGTCTCACTGAGCAATGGCCGAATGAGTGATGGCCAAATGTCAGCTGCACCCAGGAACACCTGCTGGAACCTGTTGTTGCCAGTGCTCCGAAACTGTGGCCAGGTGCCAGCCCGCCCCAGAAAAAGTTCACAAGACAGTGTAGCAGCAGCATTTCAGGGATTATGGAAAATCACAACACACATCTCACACCAGACTTCACCCTTAACGACCTTGCCCCAGCACCAGTGAATGTGGCCACCTTCTGGGATCTGATGGGACCAAGTGGCTTCAACAGTCTCTACAAAATATCCTTCCAGCAGTGGAACTGCTTTTTCCCATGTGGCCCAAGAACCTCCCAGCCCCCACTCTGTTCCTGGGGATTCACCCTTCCCACCAGAGCACCGCCAGGTATTGATCTGCAGAGCTGCAGCCTTTGCACTCCCCTTGTTTACAGTCTTAATGGAATTTAAATGCCCTCCTTTCTCCTCCCTCCTTTCTCTCTTTTTAGTTTAGTCCCCGTGGCTGTTTCCAATTTTCCACTTCCTCTCTAGCTGCTTTTGGGGAGGGGTGTTTTTCTTGTATTCTCCTTCCCTCCCCAGTCTCCATCTTCTCTCTCTCTGCACAAACGGTTCCCTACCTTTCGCAGCTTCTCACTCCCCAAGTTCAGCTCTCCACGCCATGTACCTGATGAATTCTGTGGTTCGGTTTGTGCAGATTGTTGTGTTAATCCTCCAATCAGTTTTCTAGGTGTGTAGAATGGTTTAGTGTTGTTCTGGCTGTATTTCATGGACGTGAGACACACAAAAAGCTTCCATGATGTTCTGTATCTTGACTTCTCTCCCAGAATTTTCCTAAATTTCTAAATTTCCTAAATTTCCTGTGGGGTTTACAAGGTTACTATGCCATCTAAAAAATAGAAAAATATTTTAGGTATGTAGTTCTTAGAGTTAGCTGATCAAATTGCAGGTTCATTGGGTTGGTTCTTGAAAGCTTATATTTAGAGGAATATTCACAAAAGGGTTTATAAGTGTATTTTTACACAATACTATGTCACCACCCAATAGACTAAGAATGAAACTATGCTGAAAAATGTTTTTCTATAAAAAATGTAGATTTAAATTCTGTCATTAGGACAGGCTGCAGAATGAAAAAAATCTTTTAAAAGACTGATTGGACAAAATATTTCTACACATATCTGATGGCTGGAGCAGCTCTATTTGGAATCTCCACCTTGCTGTCCCATGTTATAAACAGATATGTAGAAATTCAAGCTTCTAAAATTGGTCAATATGTTTTAACTTATTATTTCTTCCTTCTTTTCTACTCAGGAGCCCATACTAGGTTTTACAAACCAGCAAACAAGATGCTTTGCTGTATCATGCCCAATTACTTCAGGCACATTGTGTTCATTATGGACACAGTTTAATGCAAAATGACAGTGTAATCAGATATGAAATATCACTCAATCAAGGATCACCTTGAGTTATCTAAAGAGACAATTTAAAAAAAAACATTTAAAAGTCAAGAGATTAAAAAAAATCCCAAATGACTCAATTCAGGAATGATATTTTAGGAAAAATTAAGTTATAGAAAAAAATTAAAAAGCAAAAACATTTTTAATTTCCCAGATATGAAAAATTTGTAAGGTGAATGTACATGTATGTATGTGTTTGTATGTGTGTCTGAATTTGTTGGCAATGGTGAGTTGGAGTGAGCCTTAGTAATTTGATTCAAACATTTAAAACTACTTGTAAAAAAGAAAAGGAAACATTAAATAGAGTTTACAGAAAAATATCTTTGCCCAGTGTATAATACAACCCACAAAAATTTTGTTTAAAACAGTGTTTTATGTGGGCAGGGAATGCAATATAATTATATAGAGTATTTGCGGATGATATTTCCAGTATTACTATATCTTATGATTATACCAAGAAATATATAACTAATTTAAAAAATTGAGACTAATGCCTGGAAATAAGGAAACACTATCAGTTCACTCATTAATTAAGGTTCCATTTACTGTTCTATTATTAACCAATAATCATTAGTTAGCTTAATTGACTCTCTATATCTCGTTGAAACCTGTCACTCTGGGAATATACTGAATAAAGAGGGTCTATGCTCATGAAACCCCAACAAAACACTGTCATCTTTGAAACTATTATTTTGTGCATACATGTTTGCTTTCAAAAAGAATACTATAAAATCACAAAATATAAAAGCAAGAAGACCACTCAGGGGCTTATTGTGATTATGTCAGTGAGATGCTGAAGGTCTGAAACAAGACCATGACACTGAAGTAGTAGACCTGGGAGAGGTTTTTCATCAATTGTATAATTATAAACATGATTCCTATTAATGGATTGGATAATATACATTATATTTTTATGGACCAAGTTCACTGTGGGAAACATCTACAAATTTATTTTGTTAATGGAGTGCCTACTGGTTAAAAACAAACAAACAGACCAAAAAGGGAAAAGCCACACAGGGAATAAAAACAACAAAATGAGTTACTTACAACCACTCCAAGAGTGAATGAACAGAATAGCTTTTAGAAAAATTTTACAGTCTGAAGTTTATCTTTAAATTTAATTTCATTTTTTATCAAAATTATACTTTGGATATTTTTAAAATTTTGTATATTTTAAAAAATCAAACATTGTTATAAAGTAAAAGACATTGAGCAATCTTTTTCCCTGTCCCTCTTCATAACATTTATTTTCCCAATACAAAAGTTTCAATACCTAGATATTATATTCACAGTCTTTAAAAACATGCTTATACTACTAATATACATTTTTCCTATTTTTATTATTTTCCTATTTTTATTATTTGTTGACTTCCTACTATGAAAGATGAGGATTTAGTTTTATCTTCTCCACTTCCAAAAAATACATTCTCGTCATCCTTTTCTTCAATTATATTTAGAGTATTTTTAATTAAAGAAGTCTTCATTTTGTACATTATGCCATTTTTAATTTTTCCTTGAAATTAAAAAAGGCCTTTAATGTTTAATTTCCTTGAATATCTCCGAACCCACAAGTCTATAACGGCACTCTCTTCTAACAATGAAATCTCTTTCCAAAACATTTAGACATAGTAAATATCTGTTTATTATCTCCTCCACATCCTTCTGTTTTCTCCTTCTTCCTCTCCTCCTCCTCCCTGTCCCCCTTCTTCTCCTTTCTCCTCCTCCTCCTCCTCCTCCTCCTCCTCCTCCTCCTCCCCCCTCTTATTTTTCTTCTTAATTATGGAAGGCATCCCTTCTTGAGCCTTCTGTTCTCTTTGACAATCTGAATTACAATGTAGCTTTTATGAAGTTCTCTTTGCCATATCCTGTAAATTCATTTCAAAATTCACTTTGGTTCCCCTGACCTTGCATTTCCATATCTTGGTTTACATCCCCATTTTCTCAAGTATATTATCAAACTATTTCCTGGAAAAAGTGCATAAATATTTGTTTCTTAACTGGCTTTATGTCTTGAAATGTCTGTATTCCAATGTCATTCCAACTAATAGTACAGTTGGGTATAGAATTCTGTATTGCCAGTCATCTTCCCTGTGAATTTTAAGTTATACTCCTTGCCTTCTAGTTTTCAGTACTGCTATTGAGAAGTCTGATACCATTATTTAAATTATTTTGAATGTGACCAGAATGTGGTTCTATTTCTGGAAGCTTTAAGAATTATGTCTGTATCTTTATTGCTGAAACATGTAATAATATTTGCCTTGGTGTGGCTATGTTTTCATTCATTGTAATGGGTATTCAGAATGAGCCACTTTAGTCTAGAAACTCATATTCTTAAGATCTACCCAATATTCTTAAGGTATTTCTTTGAATATTTTCGTTCTATTTTCTTTGTTATCATTTTAATCTTTCTTTCTTTATATCCTTTCTTCCTTCCTTTATTCCTTCATCCCCCCCTTTATTCCTTCCTTACTACCTTCATTCCTTTCTCTTCTAAATTATGAAGAATTACTCCAAATTTATTCTTCTCTCTTTCCCTCTCCAATTAATATAAAATTTAGATGTTCTTTAATCTGAGAAGTGAAAATGAGATAATATCCATATGTATCTTCTCTTAGCTTTCCAAAGATAATTGATAACTTTTAATTTTTTAAATCATGTTAGATCCTTTCTGCAAGGATTTGTTACTTCTTAGCTGTACTTTAATAGTTATAAGGAGGTCCTAAAACTTGATTGGGAGGGAAATACATATTGCTAAGACTTGTTGATTATAATACTTCACTGTATGGTGATTCTGCTGAGACAGTTTAATTAACATATCTCCAAAAACCTGCTCCTCAACTTCTTCTTTTTCTTGATGTATGAGTTTGTATTGTTATTTTACATTTTTAAATGTTTATTTATTTTGAGAGAGAAAGAGAAAGAGAATGAACATTGGGTTGGGCAAAGAGAGAAGGAGAGAGAGAGAGTTTCAAGCAAGTGTCATACCATCAGTGCAGAGTCCGATGTGGGGCTCACACCCATGAACCACAATATCATGACCTGAGCTGAAATCAAGAGTTGGAAGCATGGGGTGCCTGGGTGGCTCAGTTGGCTAAGTGTCCAACTTTGGCTCAGGTCATGATCTCACGGTTTGTGGGTTCAAGCCCTACGTCGGGCTCTGTGCTGACATCTCAGAGCCTGGAACCTCCTTCGGATTCTGTGTCTTCCTCTCTCTCTGACCCTCCCCTACTCACACTCTGTCTCTCTCTCCTTAAAAAATAAATAAACATTAAAAAATAAAAAAAAAGAGTTGGGAGATTAACTGACTGAACCACACAAGTGCCCCTTATTATTTTACATTGTGATGTAAGCAACTATGATCCAGTCTTCCAACCTGAATGATATTGTAAATGATACAAGATCTAAAAAAAATAAATAGATTTTGTCCTTTAACAACCAATTAAATTCTATTTTAAAAGTTATTTATATATGTGAATTAAGTTTCTATGTATATAGTTATTTCTACAATTAAGAACTTGAAGAAATTTTAGAAAGAATACAGCCCTATAATTTTATAGAAAATTAATCCGTAGGACACAGAGTTATAATGACTTTCCCATGTTGCGCCTAGGTAATCTGGCTCCTAGTTCAGTGTTTAGGCATACATGATAAATTAAAACATTAATTAATTAAATGTCCCATATAATACCTCAACATTGGGGATAGAAAATAGATAATTAGATTCATAAAATTAACATCCAAAATTTGTTCATATTTCTTATTTTGAATACATATAATGTATTATATAAAACATTAGTTTTCCAGTAAGTGCATGTTAATATGAGCTAGGGGGAAAGAAATCAACTTGAGAAGTGAAGATTTCAGCAGTTTGTCTTTATAGGGCAGAGACTGTTACAATCAATCAATTGAGCATTTATTAAGCTGCCTGTAGGAACATGATACTGTTTAGGGTATGAGAAAGTTATCCAAAAAGTGGAAGTTATGGTCTCTGACCTAAAGAAGCTCAACCTATTAATTGTAAACAATCTTTTAGCATTGTAATTTATTTATATAAAAAATGTTTTATATGTGACTTTTCTTTCTCATGTAAATAACTTAAGTTTTGAAAATTCTCATTCATTATTCTATGCTTTTATATAGATCACAGAGCCAAGGCATGCTCCGTCGTTAATAAATAACTCCTTCTCCCATATGCCCCAGGGAATTTTCAAACCGCTTTTTTTTTATGTTTATATATTTTTGAGGAAGAGAGAAAGAGTGTGAGTGAAGGAGGGGCAGAGAGAGAGGGAGACACAGAATCTGAAGCAGGCTCCAGGCTCTGAGCTGTCAGCACAGAGCCTGATGCGGGGCTCAAACTCATGAGCTGTGAGATCATGATCTAAGCCGAGGTTGTACGCTTAACCGATTAATCCATCCAGGTGTCCCATCAAACTTCTGCTTCTATGCTGTATCTCCTTGGCTTATCAGTTTCCTATCACCCTCCAGGCCCTCCCAGAGCCCAGCCTAATGATTTTTAAAGTTCCAGGTTTTAAGTCCCTTGGTTGTAAGAACTCATGAAATTGAGCCTCTCTGGTTTTCGAAGATAAATGCTATGGGGATTTGTCTTCCCAGTGTGGACTTTTTGGTGTGATAGTCTGTTTCTCTTCCGTCTACATGCCCACAGCTTTCTCCAGCAGATGGCTCATGAGTCTGTTCAGCTTCCCACCACATCTCTGCCTTTCTACCCTTTTCAATGTGGCCTCTTTACATTTTGTTGTTGAGTTTTTTTCTGCCAGTCTCTGAGTCATTTTCTGAGTTATTTACACTGAAGTGAGTGTTATCTAATTGTATCTATGGTAAAGGTGAACTTAGTGTCTTCCTACTCCACAATCTTCCCCAAAAGTCTCCAATATACACACGTTTTCAATTGAATTTGCCCATTGACCTTTAAGATTTTGTTTCTATGTGAAACTTTGATGATATAACCATTCTTTTGTCAAATTATGTTTCTAACTGAAAACTGATCTAATTGTTAATCCTAGTGCATATTTAATAAACACAAAAGGTCATTTACTGGTCTTTCTAGTCATCAAAGCCCAGTGTGGCACATTACCCACTGTTGTGTGCAATAATTCTGGCACAAAATCAAAAGAAATGAGTCTATTTTTCTGTACTGATCTCTTGTAACCATGTCATTTGCAAGTGAAAAGTATCTTAAATCAGGCAAATAAGCAAGTCTGAAACCAATGGCAACTGAGAATTTTTCTTTTCATAAATGAACCTGAGAATTTCATGGACAAGATGCAGAATGTAAAGAAAAGAATAAGAGGGAGAATTATTTACTAATCACAGAGCTTGATAGATTCACTGGGAGGCTCCTCCAGGAAAAAAGTTGCTGGCAGGTGCCTTTTCCCTCCCCTGCAGCTCGGAATAAACACATGGCCACTTGCAGGGAACCAGCACAGTTCTGGCATTCAATACCTTCCTTGCTTACACTGTGCACCACCCCCTCAAGCTGGGCCTTTCTCAGTCCTGGTGCTGTGAGTCCCCTCCACCAGAAGACCATCACAAACCATGCCAACACTGATCTCCCCACTGTGTGCTTTGATGGGTCTTGGTGCTTGCAGTAGTGGCAGCTGGTCACCTGTAACAGAGAATGCACAACCTTGTTAAAACTGCATGCCCCAGCCATGCATGCTTTGCAGATTGCATGCTGGCTGGCCCAAACCTCCATAGTGGCTGTAAATTCTCTCTGGGAATAGACGAGCACAATTTTGTTAAACATCCATACACCACCCACTACTTTCAAGAGCAAGAGATATAGATGACATTCTGAACACAGAGAGGCTGACACAGAGATAGATAAGATGAGGAGACAGAGCAATATGTCCCAAATGAAAGGATAGGACAAAAGCACAGCAGGACACTGAAGTGAAACGGATATCATTAATATGCCTGGTAGAGAATTTAAAGTAAATATCATAAGGATACTCTCTGGACTTGAGAAAAGAGTGGAAGACATCAGTGAGACCTCCAAAGAGATGAAAAACATAAAACAGAACCAGAAATGAAGAACACAATAAATAAAATTAAAAATACCCTAGATGCAATAAATAGAAGGCTATAGGAAACAGAATAAATTAGTGACCTAGAATACAGAGTAGTGGAAAGTAAACAAACTGAGGAGGGGAAAGGAAAAAGATATGTAAAATGAGAATAAACTTAGGGAACTCAGTAACTCCATCAAGCATAATAATATTTGTATTATAACTAATGGGTAGGATGACAGAAGAAGAAGAAGAAGAAGAAGAAGAAGAAGAAGAAGAAGAAGGCACAAAGTGTATTTGAAGAAATAATAGCTAAAAACTTCCTTAATCTGGGAAAAGAAATGGAGATCTAGATCCAGGAAGCACAGAGATCCAAAAAAAAAAAAACAAAAAAACAAAAAAAATCAACCCAAGGAAATCCACACCAAGATACATAGCAATTGTATTATCAAAAAGTAGTGAAAATTTTAATAGCATCAAGAGAAAAATGAGACTACTACATACAAGGGAAGCCCCATAAGGCTATCAGTGGATTTTGCAGTAGAAACTTTACAGGCCAGAAAGGAGTGGCATGTAAAGTGCTGAAAGGATATAAAACTACAACCAAGAATACTCTATCCAGAAAGGTTATCTTTCAGAATAGGAGAGATAAAGAGTTTGCAGAAAAACAAATCTAAAAGAGTTCATGACTACTAAACCAGTTCTGCAATAAATGTTAATGGGGACTCATTGTGTTGAAAGGAAAAGCCATAAGTAAGAGTTCAAAAAGTAGGAAATACAAAAACAGTAGAAAACAAAGCAAAACAAAACAACTTATCTGTGAAACCTAGTGAAAAGATTCATGAAATAAAAAAGATGTAAAGTATGACACCATATACCTAAAATGTTCGAGGTGGAAAGAGTAAAGAATGGGTTCAAATTTAGCAACCATAAACTTAAAATAGATTGCTATATGCAGAAGATGTTATATATAAACCTAATGGTAACAAATAAAAAAACCAGTGATAGATATCCAAAAAACTGAAGAAAAAGAAATCCAATTATATCACTAAAGAACAGAACAGAGAAAATATACAAAACAAACATAAAATAAGTAAAAAATGGCAATAAATACGTAACTATCAATAATCCCTTTGTATGTAAATGGACTAAATACTCTAATCAAAAGACATAGGGTGATGTAATGGATTAAAAAAAAAAAAAAACAAAAACAAAACTCAGGGCTCCTGGGTGGCTCAGTCGGTTGAGCGTCTGACTTCAGCTCAGGTCATGATCTCACAGTCCGTGGGTTCGAGCCCCGCATTGGGCTCTGTGCTGACAGCTCAGAGCCTGGAGTCTGCTTCGGATTCTGTGTCTCCCTCTCTCTGACCCTCCCCTGTTCATGCTCTGTCTCTCTCTCTCTCAAAAATAAATAAAGGTTAAAAAATTAAAAAAAAAACTCATCTAAATACTGCCTACAAAAGACTCATTTCAGACGTATAGACACATGCAGGTTGAAGGTGAGTGGAGGAAGAAATATTTATCATGTAAATGGATGTGAAAAGAGTCAGGGAGGGAATATTTATATCAGGCAAAATACATCTTAAAATGAAGATTTTGGGGTGCCTGTGTGGCTCAGTTGGTTAAGCGCCTAAATTTGACTCAGGTCATAATCTCATGACTCATGGGTTCAAGCCCTGTGTTGAGCTCTCTGCTGAAAGTTCAGAGCCTGGACCCTGCTTCAGATTCTGTGTCTCCCTCTCTCTGCTCTTTCTCTTCTTATGGTCTCTCTCTCTCTCTGTGTGTAAGAAATAAATAAATAAACCTTTAAAAAAAATAAAAAATGAAATGAAGAGTTTAACCAGAGACAAAGAAGGACACTTTATAAACACTAAAGACACACCAAAAAGTAAGACATAATACTTGTAAATATTTACGTGCCCAACATGAGAGAACCCAAATACATAAAACAGTTAATAACAAATAAAAAAAAACTAATTGATAATAATACAATAATAAGAATGGACTTTAGCACCTCACTTGCATCTAAATAGAAACTCAACAAGGAAGAGTGGCTTTGGATGACACACTGAACCAGATGGATTTAATAGATATATTCAAAACATTCCATCTGAAAAAGAAGAGTACACATTCTTTTCAAGTGAACTCAGAACATTCTCCAGAATAGATCACATATTAGGCCACAAAATAAGTGTCAACAAATTCAAGAAATCAAGATCATACCAATCTTTTTTTACCCCAGTGCTATGAAACTAAAAGTCAACTACAAGAAAAAATCAGGAAAGGCCACAAATACATGGAGGTTAAATAAAATGCTACTAAAGAATGAATGGGTCAACCAAGAGACAAAGCAGAAGTCATAAACTACATGGAGAGAAATGACAATGTAAACACAATAATCCAGAATCTTTGGGATGCAGCAAAAGTAGTTACCTAAAGAAGCAAGAAAAATCTCAAATAAATAACCTATACTTACATATAAAAGAGCTAGAAAAGGAAGAACAAATAAACCAAAAACCAGCAAAAGGAAGGAGATAATAAAGAATAATGCAGAAATAAATGATATAAAAACTAAAATATAAAAAGCAGATCAATGAAACCAAGAGCTGGTTCTTTGAAGAGATCAACACAGCTGATATACCTCTAGCAAGACTCATTGAGAGAGAGAGAGAGAGAGAGAGAGAGAACTCAAATTCAGACACAAAAGAGGAGAAATAACTGACACCACAGAAATACAAAAGATTGTAAGAGAATATTATGAAAAAACTGTATCTCAACTAACTGCACAGCCTAGAAGAAATGGACAAATTTCTGGAAACCTATAACCTACTAAACCTGAAAAAGGAATAAATAGAAAATTTGAACAGACCAATTACCAGCAATTAAATTGAATCAGTAATTTAAAAACTCACAAAAAACAAAAGCCCGGGACTAGATAGCTTCACAGTGAATGCTATCAAACATTTAAAAGAGTTAATGCCAATTATTCTCAAATGTTTTCAAAAAGTAGAAGAGGATGAAAAACTTCCAAATTCATTCTTTGAGGCCAGTATTACCCTGATACCAAAATCAGATAAAGACATCATGAAAAAAGAGAACCTCAGGCCAATATCTCTGATAAACATAAATGCAAAAATCCTCAATAAAATATCAGCAAACTGAGTCCAATAATATATTTTAAAAAAATCATTCACCATGGGGCGCCTGGGTGGCTCACTTTGTTAAGTGTCCTACTTCACTTCAGATCATGATCTCAGAGTTTGTAGGTTTCAGCTCCACATTGGGTTCTGTGCTGACAGCTCAGAGCCCGGAGCCTGGTTCGGATTCTGTGTCTACCTCTCTCTCTGCACCTCCTCCCCTTTCAAAAATAAACCTTAAAAAAATTTAAAAATCATTCACCATGATCAAGTGGGATTTATTACCATGATACAAGAGGAGTTCAATATTTACAAGTCAATCAAAGTGATATATCCTATCAATTTGAGAAAACATAAAATCCATCTCATCATTTTAACAGATGCAGTAAAAAAACATTTGCGAAAATACAACATCCATTCATGATAAAAATCCTCAACAAAGTAAGTTTAAAGGGAATATACTTCAACATAATAAAAGTCTTATATGGAAAATCCACAGGACATTATATTCAATGATGAAAAAGTGAGAGATTTTCCCCTAAGGTCAGGAATAAGACAAGAATGTCACTCTTACCATTTTATTTAACATAGTACTGAATGTTCTAGCTACAGCAATCAGACAAGAGAAGGAATAAAAACCATCCCAATGGGCAAGGAAGAAATAAAACTCTCACTATTTACAGATGATATACTGTATATGGAAACCCCTAAAGACTCCACCACAAAAATTACCAGAAGTGAAAAATGAATTCAGTATGATCATAGGATACAAAATCAATGTACAGAAATCCATTGCATCTATACACTATTAAGAAAGCAGCAGAATGTGAAATTAAGAAAACAATCCCACAGTGTGGAGGTTCCTCAGAAAATTAAAAATAGACCTACCCTATGACCCAGCAATAGCACTGCTAAGAATTTACCCAAGGGATACAGAAGTACTGATGCATAGGGGCACTTTTACCCCAATGTTTATAGCAGCACTCTCAACAATAGCCAAATTATGGAAAGAGCCTAAATGTCCATCAACTGATGAATGGACAAAGATTGTGGTTTATATACACAATGGAGTACTACATGGCAATGAGAAAGAACGAAATATGGCCCTTTGTAGCAACGTGGATGGAACTGGAGAGTGTGATGCTAAGTGAAATAAGCCATACAGAGAAAGACAGATACCATATGTTTTCACTCTTATGTGGATCCTGAGAAACTTAACAGAAACCCATGGGGGAGGGGAAGGAAAAAAAAAAGAGGTTAGAGTGGGAGAGAGCCAAAGCATAAGAGACTCTTAAAAACTGAGAACAAACTGAGGGTTGATGGGGGGTGGGAGGGAGGGGAGGGTGGGTGACGGGTATTGAGGAGGGCACCTTTTGGGATGAGCACTGGGTGTTGTATGGAAATCAATTTGACAATAAATTTCATATATTGAAAACAAAAAAGAAAACAATCCCATTTATAATTACACCAAAAATAACACAATAACTAGGAATAAACCTAATCAAAGAGGTAAAAGACCTTTACTCTGAAAACTATGAAACACTGATGAAAGAAGATGACACCAAGAAATGGAAAGACATTCCATGCTAATGGATTGGAAGAACAAATATTGCTCAAATGTCTGTAACACTCAATGCAATCTACAGATTTAATGGAACCTATATCAAAATATCAATAATGGGGCACCTCAGTGACTCAATTGGTTAAACAACTGATTCTTGATATCTGCTCAGGCTGTGATCTTGAAGTTGTGAGATTGAACCACACATCAGTTTCTGAGCTGAGCATGGAATCTGCTTCTCTCTCTCTCTCTCTCTCTTCAGCCCCTCCCCTGCTCACACTCTCTCTCTCAAAATAAATAAATAAACTAAAAACATTTTTTTACAAAGCTATAATAAACAATCCTAAAATTAGTGTGAAACCACAAAAACCCAGAATAATCAAAACAATCTCAAAAAAGAAAACGAAAACTGGAGCTTTAACAACTCAAGACTTCAAGTTATATTATACAGCTGTAGTAATCAAAACAATATGGTCGCTTTGTGCATGGCAGTGAGAGTGGAGACTGGGCCATGAAGGCCTCAGGCACACTGTGAAAGTACAAAGTGGTGTGTCAATGCCTGCCCACCCTCGAATGCTACATTCCACTCCTCTATTGCATGTGAGTCTGCATGTGATCATATTGTCACCAAGTCCTTCATCCAGCACTTTGTGTCTCAGTTGAAGAATATGAAAAAGTCTTCAGGGGAAATTGCTGTGGACAGGTGTTTGGCCTATTCTCTTGTTATTAAAATTGTGCAATTAGAATTCACTCTTCTAGACTATCATGTCAAGACAAGGGTAAATGTAACTGTAGCACCCAGAGATGTAGAGAATTATAGTTCTAACTGGAATGAATATATGTTGGGAAAACCAACATAGGTATGATTAGAAGGCAGAAAAAAAGGGCGATATGCATAATTCAATATTTACCCTGCCATTGTCAGTCTGATTGCACTTGGCATTGGAAAGGGTGACATTTCTCTTGT
The DNA here is from genome assembly GCF_014898765.1 of Herpailurus yagouaroundi. Classification (NCBI taxonomy): domain Eukaryota; kingdom Metazoa; phylum Chordata; class Mammalia; order Carnivora; family Felidae; genus Herpailurus; species Herpailurus yagouaroundi. The sequence goes on from NW_024420481.1 coordinate 6,731,591, forward strand.
AGACAAGAGTGGTTTTCAGCAAACAATGACTACCAAATTTTAGTTTTCTAATTCATATCTCCTCAATCATAGGGACTGGGAGGAAAAAGCCTGCATTATTATGTAATTAATACTTAAAAAAAAAAACTATACCAAATTTTCAGTGGCTCATGCAGAAGCAAGTGTTCCTGGTTAAACATATCTCTCGTACAGCTCTCCCCCAAGCAGTGACTCAGAGATCCTCTTTCTGTTTAGTGGTTCTGACATTCCAGAGGGCCTCCTTAGAACAGTGTGACATTCATCCCTATTTGCATTCCATTGGCCAGAACAAGATTCACACCACTGCCTATATAAAACAGAGCAGGGAAATGTAGTCTTTTTGTATGTACAGGAGGACAAGGAAATGTTGTAGAACTGGATTCCCAGTATATCACAACAGGACATGGTTTACATAAAATTTAATTATGTCCACAGGGGAAGGCAAAAGTATTCCTGATTAAAGATGAAAAATGCAATATAACCATTACATGGGTTGCTTTGCAGATTTAAGATTGAACTATTTTCACATAGAAAGAAAACGATCAGTTAATTTCTCTGTCAGATACTTCTGCTTGTGTGATGGTGGCATGGTCAAATGAGGACACTGGACCAGGAGTTTAGATACTTCTTGTTGCCTTGATTCTACCGCTAACTAGATATGTGACCTTTGGTATTATCCATGACTATTCCAGTCTATTCCATCTGTAAAATGAAACTACTAAGTCTAGCCTTTATACTTCCTAAGTTATTCAAGATCCCTTTGATAGACCTAAAAGTAAAAGTAGCACAATACACACACTATATTAACCTTACCTGCCAAGTGAGGATCTCCTACACCTTTCTCATTTTCCACCAACTGATTTCTCTCTAGTTTCACTCTTATCACACGAAAGTAGTTGTTGAGTAGAATATGATTGGCTGACAAATAAATTTTTATAATAATTTCCACCTGTATATTTTCTTGTGGTTACCTCAGGGTGGACAAATGAACACTTTATAGAAGAAAGATATGTATCTCACAAGCCATGTCTACTGATGGGTGCAGAAGATAATAAATTAAAATAAGAAACAAATAAATTTTGTTTTAACAATCCCTGGTTGAATTTTTAGTTCTTTTAAGATAAAAATAAAGTTTTTAGTAATGGAAACAAAGACAATTGGATTTAAAAGCAGAATAAAAATGGACTCTTTCCCCTAATTCCCCTCCTTCCAGTTTATTTTTAATTCCACTTTTATGAAAATATATTGATGAAGAAGGGTAGCAGAGTTTCATATTAGCTAATTATAAATACAAAATAGGTAGATAAATAGTTACTAAATAAAAGAATTTAAGGTAGCTGCTGAATAGGTATTGATGATGGAAGTTGAATTGATATTTGGCTTTTTGATATGGATTCCTTTTAAAATTTATCCTAAATATTTCAAATGAATTTTTACCAGAAGTTTTTAATTTGATCCTAAGACTTTGAGATAAGAGAACTTTCTATAAGGTAAACATATATTTTAAAACCACAAAGAGCCCAGGCCATTGAATAATAATGGTCTTCTCAGAATATCAATGCAAGACAAACATGGTAAGCTTAATAAAATTATCAGTATCGCTTGCCATCAACTCAATTAAGTTTGAAAAGACAGTTCTTAAGCATAAATTACCAGTTCACAATTATGCTATCATATTACCAATCAACATTAAATCTGACAATTATTGCTATTTCATTGATTTGAGTGAGTGATTTATTTTTCTGAGGATAAAGATAGAGTGGCAATTCAATCTAATTAAATATGTATTTATTGAATATTTGTTGAATATGTGCCAATACACTAAGTAGCTAGAGAAATACACAAGTATACAAGTAATATGCAAGAAACAAAGCCTTGTACCTATCTCTAAGTTAACATGATTTAGGAGAAGAAAAATGCACCTTTAGATAAGACAAAATAGGTAAATACATGCTGCCAAAAACAATGGTAGATTATTTCAAAGGTGAGAGATCATTGTGCCTTAAGGAGGTGGTGAAGTTTCAGAGATGTTGATAGATTATTGGGGGTTTTCTTGGGGACAAGCTCCTAGAATGGGGAGAATGACATGAGAAAAGATAGAGAAATTAAAATTTGTAGGAAAAAATAAAGATGTTGACTAGAACTATAGATTCTTACATGTTATACCAATAGGTCAACAGAGCAAGTGAGCTAGAATATAGCTGCTATGGTCTGAATGTTTGTGTCCCCTCAAAATTCATGTTTAACTCCTCCTAATGCCTGATGTGATGATATTAGGATATTGAACCCTTGGGAGGTGTTTAAATAATAAAAGTGGAACCCTCATGAATTTGGGATTAGTGCCTTATTAAAGAGGTTCCCAGATATTCCTATGAGGACACAGAGAGAAGGCATTGGCTATGAACCAGGAAGAGGACTCTCACCAGAAAATGAGACCATACTGGCATCTTGATCTTAGAATTTCAGCCTCCATAACTTTAAAAAAATAAACTTCTGTTGTTATAAGCTACCCAGTCTCTCATATTTTATTATATCAGCCCAAACAGACTAAGACAAGTTCACTTTGAAAGCCAGGCTGAGCTTTCAAACTTAACTCTATAGAGGAATGTAAGATATTTGCACAGGGAAATTCCATCATGAAAGTGATGTTTGAGGGAGCCATATAAAATCAAATCTGGTATATCTACACAACTTTAACTAATGAAACAGGTTGAAACCCAACTTGCTTCATCATATTATTATATTTTCCATTTTATAATTCTTGCATATTTTGATTGGGGCTGACTAGGGGCCTATGTAAAAGCAGTAAGTGTGGTGGTTAAGAGACTGCTTCTTAGATCAAAGTGATTGGCTTTTCATTCTTACTCCACCAATTATTGGCTGAATGATTTTAGCCAAATTACTTAATCTTATGCATCAATTTCTGTTTGTTAAAGTGGAGAAAATGATATTTATCTCCTAGGGTGGTTATGTAGATTAGAATTCCAAACTATTCAGAAAAGTTCTTAGGGTTTTACAATACTTGGGATATAGTAAGCACTTTATAAAGGTTAGCTATTATGTTTATTATTGATGTCCCTTTGCCAGGAGTGGGTGTGGCTGTTGGTGTTTACAAAACGGTTTGAGCCATGTAGTTAAAAATTTACTTTTTCAGGTGAAAGTCAATAAATTGAGAGAATAGACCAAAGATGATGACATGTATTATAAATGTCAACCTGAAAATATACAGCAAATTTTTCACTAAACTAAAATAAACCCAGAGAATATACTCAATTCTCATTTTAACTCAGCTGGTTTTTACACATTTGTGGATGTTCAGTTTGATTAATTTTTTTTCTTTAACAAAAATAATTTATGCTGTTTTACAGCAGTATTTATGAAGCACTGAGATATTCAAAACAAATACAAAGTGTGGGCCCATTTCTTAAGAAGCTGCTTTCAGGGGCGCCTGGGTGGTGCAGTCGGTTAAGCGTCCGACTTCCGCCAGGTCACGATCTTGCGGTCCGTGAGTTCGAGCCCCGCGTCAGGCTCTGGGCTGATGGCTCAGAGCCTGGAGCCTGTTTCCGATTCTGTGTCTCCCTCTATCTCTGCCCCTCCCCCGTTCATGCTCTATCTCTCTCTGTCCCAAAAATAAATAAACGTTGAAAAAAAAAATTAAAAAAAAAAAAAAAAGAAGCTGCTTTCATTTTGAACATATCTAAACAACACCACAGGTCAAAATCCATTTTCTCCCATAAAACCCCCTATGAATCACAGTTTAAAGAAACACATGGATCCTACAAAACATGTGTTATTAGTTTTCCAAAATCAGTGATATACAAGAATCAACTCATTTTTTCTCATATATAAGAATATGTAAATCCAGCAAACAAATTCCATTATTTTCTGTGTTTAAAATTGAAGTCTGGGGATATTTAGGACCTAAAAAGCTCCTAAAGTAAACTCATTACATTGATTTTGAGCCAAGTGAGGGAGATTTCCTCAGTGCATAAGAAAATGTTATTAACACAATAAATTCTTATTTAGTTATTATGGAATATAATGTTACTTTTGTTGAAGTAAGGCATAGGAATGCTTGCAAGTAACAATAATTACATCTGAGGGTCATTTTTCCTAAGAGTTCTGCATTAGAAATCATAATAACTATGTGATTGTCTTCTCTAGGATCCCCAGTTCGGGGGCAGTGAACAAACTATCACATGAAATAAAAAATTGTTTTCCATAGCTACAGATGATGTTATAGATTCTACTATCTGCATCTAAAAAATTCATAAATTCAATTGTTTTATTAATAAAATTGAGACTCAATAATCATGTTTTTTTTTCTTTCTGTATCACAGTGTCATAATTTAAGTATAATGAAATCAAAATACACACACACAGACACACACACACTGGCACATAAACACACACAAATCCTTTGAGGTTATTTGATCTATCCGAAGTTTAGATTTAATGGCTTTATTTACCATTATGTTAATATTATTAATTCTATTTTTCAGAAATGAGGTCATTAGCCTTATTTGTGGTCCTTTAATCTCCACCTTAAGAAAAAAATAAAATCAATGTATTTTTTTAAGTTTATTTATTTATTCTGAGAGAGAGAGAGAGAGAAAGCTCATGAACAGGGGAGGGGCAGAGAGAGAGGGAAAGAGAGAGAATGCCAAGCAGACTCTGTTCTGTCAACACAGAATTCCATGCGGGGCTCAATCCAATGAACTGAGATCATGACCTGAGTTAAAGCCGAGAGTCAGATGCTTAACTTACTGAGCCAATCATACACCCCTGAAAAAAAAATTAATATTTATTTTTTTTTTAATTTTTTTTCAACGTTTATTTATTTTTGGGACAGAGAGAGACAGAGCATGAACGGGGGAGGGGCAGAGAGAGAGGGAGACACAGAATCGGAAACAGGCTCCAGGCTCCGAGCCATCAGCCCAGAGCCTGACGTGGGGCTCGAACTCACGGACCGCAAGATTGTGACCTGGCTGAAGCCGGACGCTCAACCGACTGCGCCACCCAGGCGCCCCCAAAAAATTAATATTTAAAGAAGACTTTGGAGGTTCAGAGATACCATTCTAGAATTTGACTTATGTTGATACACATATATTAAGATTATTTGCTAACTTCCAACTTAGACTTTTTCTTCTTAATAGCATTTTAATTTTTTAAAGTTTACTTATTTATATTAGAGAGAGAGAGAGAGAGAGAGAGAGAGCAAGGGTAGTGGTAGAGAGAGAGAGGGAGAGAGAGAGAATCCCAAGCAAGTTTCCCACTGCCAGCACAGAGCCCGAAGCAGGGCTCAAAATCATGAACCACAAGATCATGACCTGATCCAAAATCAAGAGTTAGCTTCTTAACTTACTGAGACACCCAGACACCCCAGAATTTAAATTTTTTTAAATATAATGTCAGTCTTGCAGTCTTGTCACATTAAACTATAACATTTTGTTGACTTATTCTTAAATCAGTGAAAAATAAGATTTATAAGTTTTTAAGTAATTCATACTATTGTATTCCAAAAATTATTTCATGTATTTATATTCACCATAAAATTTGTTTACCATTTTCTTTCCAAATATATTTTTTCTATTATATCCAAACATATTTATTTCTAAATTGAAACGTTGGTGATATAGTTCTGTCAAATTACATCCATTTAAAAAACTAGTCAAATTTCAAAAGTCTGCATATACTTTTTTGCCATAAAATGGGTGACACCTTGAGAAATTTCCACATTTAGTGTTGTGTGATAAAACTAGACTGAATTATAAGCCAGGCATGTGAGTTCCAAGGTTCTATTCATGACATAAACTTGACATGTGACTTTGAGTATGCCAAGAAACCTGTCTCAATGACTTCATCTAAAGAGTAGAGAAGATAATAATATTATCCCAACTTTCCTTCCAATATTTTTTGTGTTGAAATGAGACACTTATTATGAAAACACTTTGGAACATATGAAGTAATATATATATTTAAGATATACTTATCCAATTGACCATTATAGTTGATTAAATATACCTCTTGGACATTCCTGTTTTAACTGTTAAAGGCAGAGTTCATGTATCATACATTCTTTTTTTGAGTTTATTTATTTTGAGAGAGACAGAGACAGCATGAGTGGTGTAGGGCCAGAAAGAGAGGGAAAGAGAATCCCAAGCAGGTTCTGTGCTGTCAGCACAGAGCCTGACACAGGGCTCCAACTCACGAAACCATGAGATCATGACCTGAGCCAAAACCAAGAGTTGGATGCTTCACTGACCCAGCCACCCAGACGCCCTGTATCATACATTCTTAATAATTCTCAGCACTACCTAATGCAAGCACCATAACTGGTGCTAAAGGGATGGTTGCAAAGATTTAGAAACTGGATTTATCTGGGCATTGCTTCTTCATTTTTTCCCCAAAATAAATTTGATATTTCTAGGAGAAATTAGAGCAAGAACATAAAGAATTCTTTCGTCAGAAAGTGCTGAAAAATGTCCCCTGGAATCTTTGTACTTCATAAAATACTTTTTTGCCTTGATATACACTGTTTTTTTCAAGTATACTCAACAACTTCTCACAAAAGCACATTCCTTAGCAAATTATCGAACCAAATATCATAATGACAGCTATTATGGCATACCTACATTTAATGATTAAAGAAACAACTGTTAGGTTAAATTAAGGTAGTGGAGGTGTGTAATTATTTAACTTTGTAGCTATCAGTTCATTTCAGCTCAGCTTATTTCAACAACATTAATAAATCACTTATTTTGTGGCCATGTTGTATTACCTACTGAAAACCAAACATGATTAAAACATTGTTCTTTCCCTTCAGAAATTTGGGAGAAGTAATCAAATTATACTTTGAGTGTGTATGTATTTCAAGAAACCATAATATCTGTGTGTCATAGATTGGGAGTTTTTCCTTGTCTGATATCATAATGGCTCAGCTCTGACGAAAGCTTCTGGAGGCACTCTGTTCACTTTTGTACCAGAAGGATTCTTTCCTTCTAATGTCTTTTCTTTTGATGCATGGCAAGAAGAACTTTATTTTATTTTATTCAGTGCAACAATAAATATAATAATAAAAATAACAACTATTTCTAGTATCGTTTTTCTATCACTGTAGCAATTACCATTTGCTAGTAATTGTGGTGTTCTCAGCACCATATGCATATTAATTAAATTATACCTCAAAAACAACTTGAAAAATCAGCACTTTAAAAGGCCTATCTTTGGGGTACCTGGGTAGCTCAGTCGGTTAAATGTAGGACTGTTGGTTTAGGCTCAAGTCATAATCTCAAGTTTTGTGAGCTGGAGCCCTGTTTTGAACATGCTTGGGATTCTCTTTCTGCCCCTCCCCAACTCTCTGTTTTTCTCTTTCTCTTTTTCTCTCTCAAAATAAATAAATAAATAAAAACAACCAAAATAAAAAGGCCTATATTTATTTTTCCAGGTAAGAAAATCAAGACTCAGTAAGATTGTAACTCAGCTATATAACAAAAATGCTAACAAACACAGATCTGTCTGATAATGAAGTCGATTCTCTTACCAAATAATCATCTCAGGGTCTTTCAAGGTATAAGCTATCACTCTAAACATTAATCTGTACATCATAAAAATAAAATAGGTCTCATTAATTAATGATCATTTAAGAACACAGAGTACATTCAGAAAATCCAATAGTTATGCACTTATATTTACTTCGAGGCCCTGTGCTAAAAATTCTCAAAGTATAAGCCCATAAAATACTCATTTCCTGAAAACAGTACTAGTGAGTTCTATTACCAATGAAATAACAGTGACACTTTCCTAATCCACGGTAAAAAAAAATAGGTTAATTAATAGAATTCCCTTCATTTGAACATTTTCCCTACATACCTTTCTTGAACTATCAGCATTTGCAATTGAGGTAAATAATTAATTTATTTTGATCTTTCTATGTGTACTTTTATCCTTTACCTTTTAGTCTGCAGTGATTTCTTTTTAAATTTTTATTTAATTTCCAATTTGTTTATATACAGTGTAATGAATTAGTTTCAGGTGTACAATGTAGTGATTCAACACTTTCATACAATACCTGGTGCTATACCAAGTTTACCCCTTAATACTCACCTATTTAACCACTACCCAATCCAATCTCTTCTGGTAACCATCAGTTTGTTTTCTACAGTTAAGAGTCTATTTCTTGATTTGCTTCTTTCTATTTTTCCTTTTTCTCATTTACCTTAGTTCTTTAATTCTACATAAGAGTGAAATCGTATGGTATTTGTCTTTCTTGACTGACTTACTTCACTTACATAACACTCTCTGGCCCCATTCATGTTGCTGCAAATGACAAGATTTCATCTTTTTGATCACTGAGAAATATTACAGTGTGTGTGTGTGTGTGTGTGTGTGTGTGTGTACCACAACTTTTTTATCAACTGATGGACACTTAACCCATTACCATAATTTGGCTATTGTAAATAATGTTACTATAAACATCAGGGTGCATGTATCCCTTTAAATTAGTATTTTTGTATTCCTTGGGTAAGTAAATACCTGGTAGTGTAATTGCTAGATCATAAGCTAGCTCTATTTTTAACGTTTTGAGGAACCTCCATACTGTTTTCCAGAGTGGCTGCATCAGTTTGCATTCCCACCAGCTGTGGAAAAGGGTTTCCCTTTCTTTACATCATTGCCAACACCTGTTGTTTCTTGTGTGGTTGATTTTAGCCCTTTGACAGCTGTGAGATAATATCTAATTGTAGTTTTGATTTTCATTTCCCTGATGATCAGTAATGTTGAGCATCTTTTAATGTGTCAGTTGTCCAGCTGTATGTCTTCTTTGGGAAAAAAAAATGTCTATTCATGCCTTCTTCCCATCTTTAATTGGATTATTTGGTTTTGGGGTGTTGAGTTTTATAAGTTCTTTATAGATTTTGGATACTAACCCTTCATCAGATATATCATTTGCAAATACCTTCTCCCAATCCATAAGCTGCTTTTTAGCTTTGTTAATTGTTTCCATTGCTTTGCAGTAACTTTTTATTTTGATGAAGTCCCAATATTTCATGTTTGCTTTCATTTCTCTTGCCTCAGGAGACATCCAGAAATAAATTGCTATGGGTGATGTCAAAGAAGTTACTGCATGTGCTCTGTTTTAGAATTTTGATGGTTTTCTGTCTCACATTCAGGTCTTTCATCCATTTGAAATTTATTTTTGTGTATAGTGTAAGAACATGGTCTAGTTTCATTCTTTTGCATGTTGCTGTCCAGTTTTCCCAACACATCACCATTTGTTGAAGAGACATTCTCTCTCCCATTAAATATTCTTTCCTCCTTTGTTGAAGAATAATTGATCATATAGTTGTGGGTTCATTTCTAGGGTATCTATTCTGTTCCATTGATCTGTTTTTGTGCCAGTCCCATAGTGTTTTGATTACTATAGCTTTGTAATATAACTTGAAGTCTGGAATTGTGATTCCTCTAAATATCCCTTTTATTTAAAGGTAGATTTTATTATATTACTTTTTTGCTTGAAACCCAGCAGTAACTTCCAACTGTTTGGGAGTAAAACTCATAATACTCACCCGTTCTCTTTCTCCAAACTTAATTTTGAATTCCTCTTCTCTTTGCTCTATTTTTCAGCCTCACTGCACTTCTCTCATTTTGTGAAATCTGTCATACTTCTAAAAGCCCCAGTACCTTCATACACACTTTTTTTCTCTCTTTAAAATATCTCATTCCTCTTTACTTGATTAACACCCATATATTCTTCATGTTTTGACTTTAATACTGCTTCTGTCCTTAATGTTCACATAAGCATTCTTAATTTATATTACTCACCATGAATGTAGTTTAACAATTTCTAGTTAATTATTTTTTTAGTCTTTCTGTCTTCCATATTATACCACAGCTCTGAGAGCAAAAGCCATCCATTTATCCTTTTATTCCCAGTGATTATAACATGCCTAGTACATAGTAGCTTTCAGTAAATACTTATTGAATACATAAATGAGATGCAGAAAATAGTACTGAGAAGATCAACTCTATCTACACTCTTTCATGGGTCTTGTTCTGTACATGTGTGTTTCAGGTAAAAGAACACCCTATATCTGAAAGTAGCAAAGAGAAATAACAAATAAATGCAGTGACCATTAGTGTATTCTGTATGGAGTTCTACTTGATTAATGTAAATCATACCCATGGATAGTAAAAATCAATTTAGGAATCCTCAAGTATAAACAAAAATTTGCACACATTGTATTTTTATAGGGTCTTAGACTCAGCGGCAATGCAGCAAGGTATCAAAAATTGATGACTAGAATATTATTCAAACCAAGAGAAGATGGCCAAATGGCAATATCACACAGTAAAAAATACTTTTGTAATCATTATTTGTTATTATACACTATATACTATTATTACTTTGCAATTTTCTGGGTACCATAATCTAATCTCCACAGCTCTAAAATAATTATCTATGAGGCACTGATAAAGAATTTGTAATTCTAGTAGGTTGAATTATTAGCATGAGCTCAAGAGATTCAAAACCAGTTCAAATTCCAATGCCTGTATTCGTGTAAATACACCCTACTGCCACTCTTGCTCTATGAATTTGTTCAATTTTTATTTCATAGCCACTAACTAATATTTGTTAGATTCACGGTGTTTGGGTACAAATTATAATGATTTCAAAATAATGTTATTTCAAGACTTACTAAGGATAATGGAAAGAGATACTATGCAGTCAAAGCAATTTTGAGAAAGAAGAAGAAAGCTTGAAGTATTCCAATTCCAGATTCCATAATATATTACAAAGGTGTAGTTAATCAAAACAATATTTTACTGGCACAAAAATAGACACATAGATCAATAGAACAGAAATTAGGGCCCTGAAATAAATCCACAATTAAATGGTCAATTAATCTGTGAAAAGGATGCAAGAATATACAGTGGAGAAGACAATCTCTTCAATGAATGGTGCTGGGAAAAATAGCTACATGCAGAAGAATGAAACTGGACTTCTTTTACCATATGCAAAAATAAACTCAAAAAGAATTAAAGACCTAAATGCGAGATCTGAAACCATAAAAATCCGAGGGGGGGTGGAAACATAGGCAGTAATAACTTTGACATCAACCATAGAAATATTTTTCTCAATATGTCTCTTTTGGCAAGGGAAACAAAAGCAAAATTAAACTTTGAGACTACACAAAAATAAAAAAAAAATTGCACAGTGAAGGAAATCATCAATAAAACAAAAAGAAAACCTACTGAATGTGAGAAGATATTTTCAAATGACGTGTCTGATAAAGGGTTTGTATCCAAAATATATAAAGAACATCTACAACTCAACACCCCCTAGTAATCCAATTAAAAAATGGGCAGAATATATGAACAGACATTTCTCCAAAGAAGACATACAGATGGCCAATAGACACAAGAAAGATGCTTAGCATCATTCATCATCAGGGAAATGCAAATCAAAGCCACAATGACATATTAACTCATATCTGTCAGAATGTCTAAATCAAAAGCTCAAGAAACAACAAGTGTTGGTGAGAATGTAGAGAAAGGGGAGTATTTTTGCACTGATGGTGAGAATGCAAACTGGTACAGCCACTGTGGAATATATTTGGAGGTTACAAAAAATTAAAAATAAAAATATTATAAGATACACTAATTCCACTACTGGATTTTTACTCAAAGGAAACAAAAACACTAGTTCAAAAGGATGTATGCACCTCTATGTTTATTGAATAATTATAATAGCCAAGGTATGGAAGCAACCCAAGTGTCTATTTATAGGTAAACAGATAAAGAAGACATATAACTTCTAGGGAAAATGGCAGAGTAAGAGAGTCATAAGCTCATGGATACATCTAGCAAAAACGACTTCAGTGGAATTAACACAGAAAATGACCTGAAGACTGGCAGAACAGACTTTCCACAATTAATTCTAGCATGGAAGCCACATCAAAAATGGCAAGAAGGACCAAGATGTGGTTGGGAGCCAAACTAACCTGAAAGATTGACCACAAAATGGAGGGACACCACAAGCATGGAGAAGGGAGAGGAATAGATCCAACTCTAGGCATGGGGGACATGCACTGGGAAGATAAATCCCCATAATATTTGTCTTTGAAAAAAAGAAGGACTTAACTTCACACATTTTTACAATAAGTGGAATTTAACACCTGGAATTTTAAAAACAGCTCTGGATAAAAGCAGCTCTGGAACTCTAGGAGAGCTGCAGGGTGATAGGAAACATTCCCTGCCTTTAAAGAGCCAACATAACAAACAACGCTGCAAAGACACAGCATAGAAGCAGCACTTTAAAAAACACCTGGGATAGAGACATCTGGGTGGCACAGTCGGTTAAGCATCTGACTTGTGATCTTGGCTCAGGTCATGATCTCACAGTTTGTGAGTTTGAGTCCCACATCAGGCTGTGCACTGATGGTGCAGAGCATGCTTGGGATTCTGTCTCTCCTTCTCTCTGTCCGCCCACTTTCTCTCTCTCAAAATAAATAAGCTTCTTTTTTAAAGAACATGTGATGTACATGAAGGAGATTAATTTACTAAACTCAGAACACATACAATAGGGGCAAGGATCTTTAGGAGATTTCACCAGAAACAAAAGAGATGGCAGGCACCATGTGTCTCCCTTGTCCCCAGCCTAGAAAGTGGGATACTTGCAGGAACGAGTGCAAACAGGAACACTCCCACCTACCTCTCTAACACCTCATGCCCTGCTCCTGCAATCTCTTGAGGACTGCCCCATCCAACCTGCCTCATTCAGCAGAAGTCTCTTCAAAGTGGCTCCAGGTCCCTTCCTGGAAGCAGACCAGTATAAAACCTGCTAACACTGCAACCCTGCCCCTGTGTTCTCCTATGGACAGCCATATCAAACATACCACACCCAGAAGGAGCCCATCCGAAGTGGGGACACAAGCATCTGAAACTGACTCTTGCCCTGGGAAGAGAAGAAGATAAACACATACACACACCAGTTCAACTGCAGAGGTAGAGATTTGATGTGACTATGGAGCCACCCACCAACATAAACCTCACAGGGAGTATTACAAAGACCACAATAGTTCAGTGTTACTGCAACTCCAACAGACAGAAGGCTAATGACTGGTCTGACTGCAGGCCCTGCCTACCAACAAAAGACTCAGAGATAACACAGAGAGTCTCCTGTAGTTCAGTGCTAACACTGTTCTGGCATATGGACTGAGAGCAGACATCTGATATGACCCAACTCAAGTCTAAGACATCTCCAGACTGGCTCCTTAACAGCACAGGAACCAATCCTTACCACAACAGGCAAAGAGCCATTGCAGACAACTGGACTGAAGGCAAACATAGCTCAATCACAAGATTAGGGAACACAAAACACCAAAAAGAGACACCCCTGAAATGCTAGCTTCTGATAAACAGGGGCCATTGCACTACAGAACACAATAGAGTCTCTTCTTCATATGGACATTACTTTCAAGATCAGGATATGTAGCTGAATTTCCTAAAATAAAAACATACACATAAAGTTAGACAAAATGAGAAGACCAAGGAATATGTTCGAAGTGAAAGAATGGGATATAGTCACAGCAAAAGAGCTAAATGGAGCAGAGAGAAACAGTACACTTGATAGAGAATTTACAGTAATGCCATAGAGAGACATACAAGACTTGAGAAAAGAGTGGAGGATCTCAGTGAGACCTTCAACAAAGATAGAAAATATTTTAAAAAAAAGATAGAAAATATTTTTTAAAAAATCAGAAGTGAAGGATGCAATAATTGAAACTAAAAATACACGAGAGGGAAAATAGTAGATCAGAGGAAACAGAAAGGATCAGCAACCTGACAGAGTAACGAAAAGCAAACAAATGCAAAAAGAAAAAAAAAAAGAATAATAAGTAATGCGAATTGGTTAAGGGAACTCAGTCTCAACACATTCAAAAAATATTGAAATCATATCATTCATCTTCTCTGACAACAATACTTAAAACAATGAACAAAAAGAAAAAATATGGAAAGAGCAAAAATACATGGAGATTAAAAACATGATACTAAATGAATGGGTCAATCAAGAAATCAAAGAGAAAATTAAAAAAAAATTCATGGAAACAAAAGAAAATGAGAAGACAATGGTCCATATTCAGAACATCTCATCCTAAAGCAGCAGAATACATATTCTTCTCAAGTGCACATGGAACATTCTCCAGAATAGATCACATACTTGGGTCACAAATTAGACCTCAACAGGTACAAAAATATCAAGATCACATCATGCATATTTTCAGATCACAATGCTATGAAACGTGAAGTCAAACACAAGAAAAAAATTGGAAAACTCTCAACATGGAGGTTAAAGAACATACTACTATAGAATGAATAGGTTAGGCAGGAAATTAAAGACAAAAAAAAATACATGAAAGCAAATGAAAATGAAAACATTACAGTCCAAAATCTTTGGGATACAGCAAAAGCAAATGCTAGGATGTCCACTTTCACCACTTCCACTCAACATGGTACTGGAAGGTCTACCCACAAAACTATGGCAGGAAAAATAAACATAAGACATATAAATTGGTAAGGAAGAAATAAATCTTTCATTACTTGTAGAAAATATGATACCATATATAGAAATCCATAAAGACTCCACCAAAACTACTAGAAGTGATAAATGAATTCAGTTAAGTCCCAGGATACAAAACCAATATAAAGATGTCTGTTGCATTTCTATACACTAGGAATGAGGAGGCAGAAAGATAAATTAGGAAAATAATTCCACTTCCAATTGCACCAAAAATAATAAAATACTCAGGAATAAACTTAACCGATGATGTGAAAGACCTATACTCTGAAAACTATAAAACACTGAAGAAAGAAATTGAAGATGATACATACAAATGGAAATATATTTCATGCTCATGGATTGAGAAAATAAATATTGTTAAAATTTCCATACTGTCCAAAGCAAGCTACACATTTAATGCAATCCTTATCAAAATATCAACTGCATTTTTCACAGAACTAGAACAAATAATTTTAAATTTTGTATGGAAACACAAGAGAACTTAAAAAGCTAAAGGAATCTTAGAAAAAAAAAATGGAGGTATCACAGTCCCAGATTTGTACATATACTACAATGCTCTAGTAATCAACATAGTTTGATACTGGCACAGACACATAAAACAATAGAAAAAATATAAAGTCTGGAAATAAACTCAAAATTATATGACCAATTAATCTAAGGCAAAGGAGGCAAGAATATCCAATGGGAAAAAAAGACTGTTGTTGTAGTAAATGATTTTGAGAAAACTGGAGGGCTACATGCAAAAGAATGAAACTGGACCCCTTAATTACTCACTATACAAAAATAAACTCCTAAATTAGAGACCTGAAACCATTAAAATTACTTGGGAAAAAAAAACACAGGCAGTAAACTCTTTGACATCAACTGTAAAAATATTTTTCTAGGTATGTTTTCTTTAGCAAGGGAAAAAAAATAAAATTGAACGATTGAAACTACACCACAATAAAAAGCTCTAGCAAAGCAAAATAAATCACCAACAAAAGAAAAAGGCAGGGATCCTGAAAATGGCTGCGTAGGAGGATGCTGGGCTTGCCGCATGTCCTGCTGATCTCTTAGATTCCACCTACACCTGCCTAAATAACCCAGAAAACCACCAGAAGACTAGCAGAATGGAGTCTCCGGAGCCAAGTGCAGACGAGAGGCCCACGAAAGAGGGTAGGAAGGGCGGCCAGGCAGTGCGTGCTACACGGACTGGCGGGAGGGAGCCAGGGTGGAGGTGCAGCCTGCCGGCCAAGCAGAGCCCCCGAGTCTGGCTTGCAAAAACAGAGGGGCCTGACGGAGTGTGTTCCGACAGCAAGCGGGACTTAGCATCTGGAAGGTTATAAGCTACCAGCTCTGCTCGGAGAAAGGGAGGGCTGGAGGACAAAGGGAGGGAGAGTTGTTGAGCCCTGGACAACAGAGTTCAGGTTGGCAGGGAACAAAGGTGCTAGCCAGCGCCATCTCCCTCACCCATCCCCCAGCCAAAATCCCAAAGGGAACCAGTTCCTGCCAGGGAACTTGCTTGCACCTTGCAAACACCCAAAGCTGTGCTTCTGCAGATCCATCCCTCCAGGGGGTCTGATTCCCTCCTGGTGCTGCAGGGCCCCTCCCAAAGCGGATCTCTGAAGGAAAAGTGAGCTAAGCCTGCCCCTCCCGCCCCCTTTCACCTTGCCTATCCACCCCAGCTAATATGCCAGATCCCCAGCACCACAAGCCTGGCAGTGTGCAAGTAGCCCAGACGGGCCATGCCACCTCACAGTGAATCCCGCCCCTAGGAAAGGGGAAGAGAAGGCACACACCAGTCTGACTGTGGCCCCAGTGGTGGGCTGGGGCAGACATCAGGTCTGACTGTGGCCCCACCCACCAACACAAGTTTTTTAAGACAGCACAGGGGAAGTGCCCTGCAGTCCTTCACCACTCCAAGGACTATCCAAAATGACGAAACGGAAGAATTCCCCTCAGAAAAACATCCAGGAAATAACAACAGCTAACGAACTGATCAAAAATGATTTAAACAATATAACAGAAAGCAAATTTAGAATAATAGACATAAAATTAATCGCTGGGCTTGAAAACATTATAAAGGACAGCAGAGAATCTCTTGCTACAGAGATCAAGGGACTAAGGAACAGCCAGGAGGAGCTAAAAAATGCTATCAATGAACTACAAAATAAAATGGAGACAACTATGGCTCGGATTGAAGAGGCAGAAGAGAGAATAGGTGAACTAGAAGACAAAATTATGGAAAAAGAAGAAGCTGAGAAAAAGAGAGATAAAAAGTCCAGGAGTATGAGGGGAAAATTAGAGAACTAAGTGATGCACTAAAGAGAAACAATATACGCATAATTGGTATTGCAGAGGAGGAAGAGAGAGGGAAAGGTGTTGAAGGTGTATTTGAAATAATAGCTGAGAACTTCCCTGATCCGGGGAAGGAAAAAGGCATTGAAATCCAACAGGCACAGAGAACTCCCTTCAGATGTAACTTGAATCGATCTTCTGCACGACATATCATAGTGAAACTGGCAAAATACAAGGATAAAGAGAAAATTCTGAAAGCAGCAAGAGATAAACGTGCTCTAACATATAAAGGGAGACCTATAAGACTCGTGACCGATCTCTCTACTGAAACTTGGCAGGCCAGAAAGGAATGGCAGGAGATCTTCTGGAGTAGCCATACTTATATCAGACAAACTAGACTTTAAATTAAAGGCTGTAACAAGAGATGAAGAAGGGCATTATATAATAATCACAGGATCTATCCATCAGGAAAAGCTAACAATTTTAAATGTCTATGTGCCGAATACAGGAGCCCCCAAATATATAAAACAATTACTCACAAACATAAGCAACCTTACTGATAAGAATGTGGTAATTGCAGGGGACTTTAACACTCCACTTACAGAAATGGATAGATCATCTAGACACACGGTCAATAAGGAAACAAAGACCCTGAATGATACATTGGATCAGATGGACTTGACAGATATATTTAGAACTCTGCATCCCAAAGCAACA
This sequence comes from Herpailurus yagouaroundi, assembly GCF_014898765.1. NCBI lineage: Eukaryota > Metazoa > Chordata > Mammalia > Carnivora > Felidae > Herpailurus > Herpailurus yagouaroundi. The sequence goes on from NW_024420481.1 coordinate 6,749,184, forward strand.
GAATATACTTTCTTCTCAGTGCACATGCAACATTCTCCAAGATAGATCACATACTAGGTCACAAAACAGCCCTTCATAAGTATACAAGAATTGAAATCATACCATGCATACTTTCAGGCCACAATGCTATGAAGCTTGAAATCAACCACAGGAAAAAGTCTCGAAAACCTCCAAAAGCATGAGGTTAAAGAACACCCTACTAAAGAATGAATGGGTCAACCAGGCAATTAGAGAAGAAATTAAAAAATATACGGAAACAAATGAAAATGAAAATAGAACAATCCAAACGCTTTGGGATGCAGCGAAGGCAGTCCTGAAAGGAAAATACATTGCAATCCAGGCCTATCTCAAGAAACAAGAAAAATCCCAAATACAAAATCTAACAGCACACCTAAAGGATATAGAAGCAGAATAGCAAAGACAGCCTAAACCCAGCAGAAGAAGAGAAGTAACAAAGATCAGAGCAGAAATAAAGAATATAGGATCTAAAAGAACTGTAGAGCAGATCACCGAAACCAAGAGTTGTTTTTTTGAAAAAATAAACAAAATTGACAAACCTCTAGCCAGGCTTCTCAAAAAGAAAAGGGAGATGACCCAAATAGATAAAATCATGAATGAAAATGGAATGATTACAACCAATCCCTCAGAGATACAAACAATTATCAGGGAATACTATGAAAAATTATATGCCAACAAACTGGACAACCTGGAAGAAATGGACAAATTCCTAAACACCCACTCGCTTCCAAAACTCAATCAGGATGAAATAGAAAGCTTGAACAGACCCATAACCATGGAAGAAATTGAATCAGTCATCAAAAATCTCCAAAAATAAGAGTCCAGGACCAGATGGATTCCCAGGGGAGTTCTACCAGACGTTTAAAGCAGAGAGAATACCTATCCTTCTCAAGCTATTCCAAAAAATAGAAAGGGAAGGAAAACTTCCAGACTCATTCTATGAAGTCAGTATTATTTTGATTCCTAAAGGAGACAGAGACCCAGTAAAACAAGAGAACTACAGGCCAATATCCCTGATGAATATGGATGCAAAAATTCTCGATAAGATACTAGCAAATCGAATTCAAAAGCATATAAAAAGACTTATTCAACATGATCCAGTGGGATTCAGTCCTGGGATGCAGGGCTGGTTCAACATTCACAAATCAATCAATGTGATACATCACATTAGTAAAAGAAAAGATAAGAACCATATGATCCTGTCAATTGATGCAGAAAAGGCCTTTGACAAAATTCAGCAACTTTTCTTAATACAAACCCTCGAGAAAGTCGTGATAGAAGGAACATACTTAAACATCATCAAAGCCATTTATGAAAAGCCCACAGCTAACATCATCCTCAATGGGGAAAAACTGAGAGCTTTTTCCCTGAGATCAGGAACACAACAGGGATGTCCACTCTCACCACTGTTGTTTAGCATAGTGTTGGAAGTTCTAGCATCAGCACTCAGACAACAAAAGGAAATCAAAGGCATCAAAATTGGCAAAGATGAAGTCAAGCTTTCACTTTTGACAGATGACATGATACTATACATGGAAAATCCGATAGACTCCACCAAAAGTCTCCTAGAACTGATACATGAATGTAGCAAAGTTACAGGATAAAAAATCAATGTACAGAAATCAGTTGCATTCTTATACACTAATAATGAAGCAACAGAAAAACAAATAAAAAACTGATCCCATTCACAATTGCACCAAGAAGCATAAAATACCTAGGAATAAATCTAACCTAAGACATAAAAGATCTGTATGCTGAAAATTATAGAAAGCTTATGAAGGAAATTGAAGAAGATATAAAGAAATGGAAAAACATTCC